>NW_020209293.1:0-2795 GCF_003025095.1 Trichoderma harzianum CBS 226.95
GCTAATATAAACCTAGTATAAGGTTTATCCCTTAGGAATTCCTCTTATACTAATACTATAGGAGCTTAGCTTATTATACGTTTATAACTCTTATTTAGAGGTTACCTTAGACTATAGGTAATATTATTATAAGGATACTAAATAGTTAAATTCTATATACTAGACGTAGGAACAGATTAAGAAAACGAAGTCTAAAGTATATACGGAAGTAATATTATAATTTCAGACTTATTTAAAGAAACTATTAAAATAATAAATCCTAATATAAAAGGAATTATAACTCCTTAACTACCACCGGCTAATAATACTAAAGTATAATAGCGCTTCCTAGACCTTAAAGCCTTAGTTACTTATATAAAACAAACTATTAGAAACTAATAAAATACTATTAATATACTTAATAGATAACTTAATACTTAATAGTAATAACAAGGGTAACTACCTACAGCTTAGGGCTAGCAGGGAGGTCCCCGTAAGAAGGAACCAGGTAAAATCATTAAGCCACCTCTGCTAACACTATTTAACGGGGACCTATAAAAAATCGAGGGATTTTTTATAGATATAAAGTCCTATTTTAAGTATTTCTTAACTACTATGGCCCCGCTGGAACGATAAGTTAGCATCGTAGGAAGCCGACTTATTAAAGGACCTAAGAATTAGTTTAAACTATACCTTTAAGACTTTAAGTAATATAACTAAGCTAAAAAAAAGGCTACTACTAATACACTCTTTAATAAATATAAAGAATTTAAAGACTAACTTAAGGCGCTATTTAGCTAGATTAATAAAAAGAAGGAAGTAGAAAATATACTACTAAAACTTTAATAATAAGGTATATATATTAAATATACTACTAAGTTTATTTAAATTTATACTAAAATAGACCTTAAAGATATAATTAAGAAGATATTATATTACTAAAAATTAAAATCAGAAGTAAAAGATAAACTAGTATAAGATAATCTTCCGGCTATATTTAAAGCACTTTCCAAAAAGGCTAGTTATATTAATAACTAATAATTTAAACAATAGAAAGAAAAGTAAGCTAAAAAAGGAAAAAACAATAAGGTATACCGCTGCCTTTAATATTATATTAATTAAAGTAAAAAACATAACTTAGCTTTATTAAATAATAGAAAACTAGGACTAATAGATCTAAATATTATTAATACCTATAAGTTTATAAGTAAATATAACTACTATAGTAAGATAGGCTATAAGGAAAAAAACTGCTGGAGTAAATATAGGAAACCTAATAATTCTAGAAAATCTACTTATAAGAATAAAAAGTTTAATAAAGTTTAAATTAATATTATTAAAACTGTATTTTATAATTTACTTAGTTAAACCAGCTGCTATAATAATTAATATCTTATATATAAGGAAGAAAAGGAAATAATAAAGTAGTACCTTAAGGTACCTAAAAGAAAGTAGCTAAAATAAATTATAGTTAATACTATAACTTCTAAAGAAGCTAAATAACAACTAGAAGATAAAGTTAACAGCGACTAGCCTGCCCCTATAACTTAGGAAGAATATAAAGCTAATAAGGTATAAGCTAAAGCCCTTAATATTTTACTTACAGAAGAAGAGAAGGAATAAGAAAATACCTTTATCTATAGATAAGAAGAAAAGTATAGGAAAAATTAAGGATATACCGACCTTAATATCTTAGAACTATATGCAAACTGTAGATTATAAAAACCCCAGGGACTAAACTACCCCTATAAATAAGAACCCTTTAATTATAATTTAAAAAAAATAGAAATATATAACTTAAGTAAATTCTAATAAATACTTAAATAATATAGAATTACCTAATGATAAACGCTAAGTAATAATAGGTTAGTGGAGCGCACTAATATAAACCTCTACTACCTTATTATAACTAAAGATTAATTCTTTAAATAAGAAAAAATATAATTTATATATAATACCCTATTTATAAAAGACTATAAGTACTTAATAGTAAAATAATACTATAAAATACTATATAAAGAATATTAGAAATAAAAGATTTATAATTAATACCTCTAGATCTAATACAGAAACCTATATAATAAAAATTATATAAAAATTAATTTAAATTAGTACCTTAACTAAGGATATAAATAGTACCTTAACTATAAGGTTAAAGAATAGTATATATAAAAGGAAGCCTATCCTAAAACTAACCCCTTATAATATAAGGATAAATATTATAAAAAGTATTATAGAAAAAAAGAAAAGTATATTTAACTCTAATACTAGTTATATTATAACAGATTTAACTTTAAGACCTACGATAAAGGTAATGCCTATAAAAAGGATATTAAACGCTTTTATAAATACTATATTAACGAGATTAACATTAATAAGTGTTAATAGTACCGAAAACTCCGATAATAATAAAAATAACGATAGATAAGTAAAGATCTTAATATTATTACTAAAAATAACTATAATCCTAACTAGAAAAAGGATATATAAATTAATATAGTTAGAATAACTAAAATAAAGAAACTTAGAATTAATATATAACTTAATAATAGTACTATTACTATATATATTAACAGCGGAGTAGATTATAATTTAATCTTACTATAACTAATTAAGGAACTATAAATCCCTGTTTAATAAAAAAAACAAGCGCTATAAATTATAAGTATTATAGGAGTAGAAGTAAAGGAAGGATGTCACGACCCAGCTCTTATGGTCGCGACAAGGGGCCTACAGGGTAGGCACTCCCGGATTAACGTCGGGCCGCGCAGCCAATCAGGAAGCGGTCGACGGGAATCAACGTCGATTCCAATCGA
>NW_020209293.1:3505-10121 GCF_003025095.1 Trichoderma harzianum CBS 226.95
AAGGACGAACACCAGTGGCAAACCCCGTGGTAAACCCAGCCCCTGCGGCACGTCAACGGGAACCCGGAGAAATCATCAAACCACCACTGCCAGACAAATTCAAAGGAGATCCCAAGCAAATTCAGAAATTTTTCACGGACATAAGAAACTACTTCAGTTACTTTCCGACCACCATGGCTAACGATGTTATAAAGATTCGAACTGCAGGAACCTGTTTGTCCAAAACCGCTAAAGACTGGTTTAAACCACACCTCAGGGATTTTAAATAAACCAAGACACCTAAGAAACAATACACAATCGACTTATTCGACAATTACGCCACGTTTGAAAAACAACTTGAGAAACTGTGTAGAAAAACTAATGAGTCTAAAGAAGCCGAAGATGCGCTCCTTCAAATCAAGCAAAAAGGACCCTGTGTAAAGTACACTGCCGCTTTCATACGCCTAGCTGCCAGGACCAACTTAAATAACAAAGCACAACGCATACTCTACTACCAAGGACTCAACTCAGACGTCAAGGATGAACTCTCCAGAGATAAAAAACCTAATACCCTTAACAAACTCGCGGAAAAAGCCACTCGTATTAATGAACGACAATTTCAGCGACGCCAGGAACGCAAGAGAGAGGGAAATCCCCAGAAGACAGTCCCAAAGCATCTTTACTCCGGTAACAACACCAACCAGGGAAAGAAAAGGGACCTTGCGACATACAACGATGGAAAGCCAGGACCTATGGACCTCAGCACCATCGAGGCACAACGTAAGAACGTTAAATGCTACAATTGTAGAAAGAAAGGACACGTAAAGAAATATTGTCGAGCCCCTAAGAAAGATGGCAACAAGAAATTCACGCCTGTCCCAGAGCCTAAGGAGAACCGAACTATCAATACCATGAGACCTTCGGTAGACCATGACATCCTACACTTCTCAGCGTGCTACGATAATAACTATCAGACCCATCGCAGCAATAAACAAGGATCGGGATAGTACCCCAAAGGGCGTACACAAACCTTGAACACGCTTAAAGAAGACACCCAGGAGGACCTCAGCTACGTCAAACAACTTGTTCAACAAAGCCTCGACGAGCAAGAACAAAACGACAAATTCGAGGATAAGGAAGAGGTACTCCGAGAATAGAAACAAAACGAAGACATACGCCAGTACAACGAGGATCTTCCAGACACAGCACCTCCGACACAATATAACCCTTGTAAAGGAATAACTCAGGAAGAAATCAACGACCTCGAGAAGCATATGTGCGACCAGTGCGGATCGGTCGAACCCAAGGGACCATATCACCCTTGTAAGATAACCACAGCCGACTGGGAACAACACAAAGATCAATACGGAATCCAAGGTATCATCGAAGAAAACCAACGCTACGACGAAATCGTACAACAAAAAGAACTTGAAGACTAACAGAGACTCCTCGAACGATGGGGACAGATCAAACAGATTGATCTAAGTACCGCCTACGACCGGATCCAATTACACAGAAATCGGTTTCAACAATACATCAAGACCAACGCAGACGAATACCCAATAGCCAAGACACTAAAATCGACCCTATACTACGTCGACGACATCCTACTCACAGACCAATGTAACAAAGCCAACATTATCAACTGCAAGCTACTACTGTGCAAACAACATGCCATGATCAAACTTCAGGAATAGCATGAGGACCACGGGGCTGCAGAATGTGGACAAAAAGAATTTACGCTCTGCAACAAAGATCGTTGCAAAAAACATCAGTACCAACGCCGAGCCCTCGCATACATCACCTACAACCTAGAACGACAAGGATTCAACCTAGCAAGACATAGCAATAATAACGAATTACGAGGAATCAACTGGAACAACCTTTAGAAATACTATAAGCTTACCGCCAGATATATACCCAAACCCGGATGCACCTGGTGTAAACGCTATAACATTCAAAACAAAGAACCAGGATGGATTACCTCAGACCTAGACGACATCAATATTAACCCTTACGGCAATAATTATTACGACGGCGCCGACAATGCAACCTACCATAACCTGAACACTATAACAGGAGGAAAGAAACTACGGAAATTCCTAGTAGACGGATGGTTAAACGATGAACCAATTACAGTCTACATAGATTCCGGAGCCACGACAAGCTACATTACGCCTCAACTAGTTAACCACCTACAGTTAAACCATCGTAAGAAGGAGAAACCATACACCCTTGCAAGCATTAAGAAACAACAATTCACATACAACAACGGAACTGTCAACCGCAAGACCGATCACCTCACAATCCAGTTCAGTGAAATTAAGGATACGTTTAAATTCGACATTGCAAATATCGCAGGATATAATGTACTCTTAGGATACGATTGGCTTAAATCGCGCAACCCCGACATCAACTAGATCAGAGGCCAGGCGAGATGGCGAACTCGCCCTAAACCAATTGATTTCAGAGACACACTGTAACTAGATCAGGAGGATCGACAGGATACCATAACATCCCCAACGACAGGATCAGTAACCCCTACATCAAACCAAGAAACAAAAAAACACACGGAAAAACAAAAAATCACAAAGCAAGTACGATTAAAAAAGCTAAAGAAGCTCCCGAGGACAGTTAAATACGTTAAAAAACCAAAAAAGAAACAGCTTAGATTTCTTAACTTAATTATACAAAAGGTCAAGGAATTATACCACCGAGACCAACAGACACCAGAACGTTTAAAGAATATACCAACAGACCTCCAGCATATACCAGTCTTTAATAAAGAACTTAACACTGGACTACCAGAACACAGCCAATAGGATCATAAGATTAAGCTCATAGACGACAAAGTCCCAACGTTCAACAAAATCTACAACCTAAGTACCACCGAACTCAAGACACTCGACGAATAGATTAGAGACCAGCTAAAGAAAAGCTACATTAGACCTTCTAAATCCTCAGCAGGATATCCAGTTATATTCATGCCCAAAAAGAACAGTAAACTTCGACTTATTATAGACTACCGACAATTGAACGCGATAACCAAGAAAGATGTCACGCCACTACCACTGATTCCGGAAATCAGAGACCGGCTTACAGGAGCCAAGATCTTCACTTCGCTAGATCTCAAAGGAGCATACAACCTCATCCGAATCAAGAAAGGCAACGAATAGAAAACCGCCTTCCGCACAAGATACGGACTTTACGAATATCAGGTAATACCTTTCGGACTCACAAACGCCCCAGCATCTTTCCAGAAAATAATCAACTACGTACTACGAAACTACGTAGATCATTTTGTCATTATATACCTTAACGACATCCTCATCTACTCCAAGAACTTAGAAGAACACAAGGAGCACGTCAAGAAGGTACTACAAACACTCTAAGACAACAAACTCCTAGTGGAACCCGAGAAATACAACTTCTACACACAGAAAGTCACATTCCTAGGACATATCATCACCCTAGGCAAAGTCTAAATAGACCCTAAGAAACTCAAGGCAATTAATGATTAAAAACCGCCACAGAACGTCAAGCAAGTACAAAGCTTCTTAGGACTTGCCAATTACTACCGACGCTTCATCAAGGACTTCTCAAAAATTGCCACGCCACTCACGAACTTAATAAAGAAAGACGTCAAATTTAAACTCACATAAGACGCTCTAACAGCCTTCAAACGCCTCAAACGAGCCCTCACCAGTGCACCAGTACTCATAATGTTTGACCCAAACAAACCCATCACAATCGAAACCGACGCCTCAGACTATGCAATCGGAGGAGTACTCAGCCAACCAGACGAAAAAGAGAAACTCAGGCCTATCGCCTACTTCTCTAAGAAACTACACAGACCAGAACTCAGATATCCCATCTACGACAAAGAATTCATAGCCATATACCAAGCGCTCAGCAAGCAGCATTAGAGACACTATTGTAAAGGAAGTCGATTTCCAGTAATAATCCTTACGGATCACCGGAACATCACTTACTTTATAATAACATAAGAACTATCCCACAGACAAGTCAAGTACTATAAGCGACTCTCCGAGTTCAAGCTCATTATTAAACACTGCAGCGGATCAGACAACGAACGCGCTAATACACTCAGCAGGCGCCCAGACCACTTCTAAGAAATCCCGGAAGTTAAGGCACAAATACTAGAGAAAAACCAGTATAGAGACCTAGTCATCCAATCAATCGACACCTTATACTAAATCGAGATAAACAACCCAATTATCGACAATATAAAGGAACACGTCAAAAACTAGGAAAATAAATAATACCCAGAAGGTGTTTCTATAGACACTAGATACCTAACACTAGATGGACTTATCTAGGTACTAGAAGACTTATGAAGCAAAGTGGTGAAATCAGTCTACGTACATAAACTTAACGGACACCGTGGAATCAGAAAAACCACACAATAAATCGCACAATACTTCAAATTTAAAGGTATCAAGAAATAGATACAGAAGGTTATATTAGAATATATAACATACAGACGAGCCAAAAGCTCCAAGCACAAACCCTACGGACAGCTACAACCACTACCTATACCACAGCAACCATAGAAATCAATCTCATTTAACCTAATCACCAAACTACCTTCTTCAAAAGAACCAATCACAAAGGTACTCTACGACAGCATCTTTGTAATAGTCAACAGACTCACGAAAATAGCCTACTTCATACTATTTAAGGAAGCCAGCAATACAGAAGAATTAGCTTATATAATAATAAAATACATCACAAGCAACCATAGACTACCGGGGGACATAATCTCCGACAGAGGAAACACATTCGTATCCAAATTCTAAAAAGCACTCACAGCCAAATTAGGAACGAATCACAAGGCCAGCACAGCCTACCACCCACAGACAGACGGACAGACGGAAAGGATCAACCAAATAATTAAGACCTATCTACGCTGTTACATCAATTTCAAACAAAACGACTAGGTAGAACTCCTCCCCGTCGCACAACTCGCTTACAACAGCACAGAATCAGAATCAACTAGGAAATCACCGTTCTTCCTAAACTATAGATTCAAACCCAAAGCCTACCAACCGCCAAGGCAAGGGGAAGATGTCGAAAAAGCCATAATCAAGGCAGAAGACATAATTGAATTACACGACGAACTGCAACGACAACTTGAATTCGTCCGACAAAGGATAATCAAATACGCAGACAAAAACAGGATTAGAGGACCAACCCTTCAGGAAGGGGACATAGTCTGGCTCCACCAACACACACGAGGAAACAAGCAAGCAAACATCAAAACAAACAGGCCAAGCGACAAACTTGATTTTAAGAAACTTAGACCTTATAAAATTTTAAGAAAAATCGGAGAAGTAAACTATAAACTCGAACTTCCAGAACGACAGGAAAAACGAGGAAAACATATGCATCTAATATTTCACATCTCCCTGCTAGAAAAAGCACAAATCGACGAAGAAACTGGAAGATTCATCCAGGACGAAATCATCGTCAAAGGAGAAGAAGAAGAATATAAGGTAAAAGACATCAATGCAATAAAAACAGGAGAAGACAGCAAACAACGCTATAGGGTACAATAGGAAAAAAGGGAAGAAAAAGAAAAAACATAGGAACCTATTAAGCATCTTAAGAACTCAATGGCGCTAGTGGAAAAACTCCATCAAAGCCTAGGGATCATGCCAGCTCAGGATCCATCGACAACATCCCCAAATAATCCACTAATTCCAAAGAAGCGGGGACGACCTCGGAAGAACCCTCTGCCGACTGCGTTGTAGCAGCCTGAAGAGCGGCCTCCGCCTCACGCTCCTTCTGCTCCAACTGCTCCAGCTCCGCCAAATTGTCAATACCCCGGGACACCGCACGCGCCGCCTTTTCAGACCATTCCTTACGTTATTTCCGAAAACGAACAACTTTAGCCATAAAATTCGCGATTTCCTCTTCGACGGCTTCGACCTCACTGTCGAGCTGGTCGCGCCGACGGGAAATACATAATAATTATTAAGGTGTAAGAAACGCCTCACAATAAGATTTGTGATCCTCGACACACTTCAAACAGCAACTTAAGTCAACCTCGGAAGCTAAACACTAGAATCCCTTCTTTTCGCAATAGAAGCAGGGTTTTATCTCGACGGATCGCAATAATATAGAAGCAGCAAGTGCCACACTCCTGTTAAATTTCTTCTTCTTTCCTTTTATATTAGCCAAGTCAGCAGATTTTTAAACGTAGAAAGTCATTTTGGCGACGAACAGGTAACAGAACAAGAAGAACACCTACAAGTAGGAGGTGTGGATACTTATATACTAGATCACCTGGTCTTAGGGACAAGACCAACAGAAGGGGGAGAATCATGTCACAACCCAGCTCTTATAGTCGCAACAAGGGGCCTACAGGGTAGGCACTCCCGGATTAACGTCGGGCCGCGCAGCCAATCAGGAAGCGGTCGACGGGAATCAACGTCGATTCCAATCGACGCAGGAACGAATCGATCAAGATCATAAGCNATTCCACTCAACTCCAGAATACACGACTGGATATATAAGTTCACTTCATATCACTCATTAGAATACTTAAATAGCCAGTTGTTATCACAGCGTTTACAATACAATCAGATTAGAACACAGACATCTATTCTCATTC
>NW_020209293.1:13138-17336 GCF_003025095.1 Trichoderma harzianum CBS 226.95
TAAATAAACAAAGTCTTAAGGGCAAGACTAACAAAAGGGGGATATTATATTACAACCTAGCTTTTATAGTTGTAATAATAGGCCTACAGGGTAGTCAGTTCTAAATAAATAATAAACTAACCAACTAATTAAAAGCAGATTATTAAATTATTGTAATAATCTAATAATCTATAAATGGATTATTAAAACTATAAGATAATCTACAACAAAATCATCAACCTCTGTAAATAATCCAGCCCAGCCAACTAGATATATAAGTTCACTTTATATCACTTATTAAAATACTTAAATAGCCAGTTGTTATTACAGCGTTTACAATACAATTAGATTAAAACTCAGACATCTACTCTTATTCGTATTACTAGCTAGTAATAAAATTGCCCATTTACCAACCTAATCGCTCCGCCAACATAAACCGTAGAACCATTCTAAGGTTTATCTCTTGGGAATAGCTAACCTATATTAACCTATAGGCACCCGGTTCGTCACACGGTTGTGTTTCTTCTGAAAATGGCAGAATAGGGTAGGTTTATAATCACTGCTGGCAGATGCTGAATTCAGTCACCTATTGCAATTCTTCATCTAATAAAAGGTTCTACCCAGTAAATTTGCATTTCAACGCCAAGGCCTTTCGCAACATAGAGTATGCAATAGTTGTGTGAGAGCAGATCGCCCCGGAACCCATTCCGTTCTAAAAAGACTTCCACGGGTCGCGTTTCCGAACTCTGCTTTCGGGATCAGTACCGACGGGGAAAACTCGGAGTAGGTCAGAGTTCGGGCTGTTTTGCATGTTGTTCTGCGACATTGAACCGAAGCAACCGACGTTGCCTCTGCCGAAGATCTATAATGGAATTTCCACGGAGTAATCCTTATATATACTAAACAGATAAGTGAATGTCAACTATAAGTTCAGAGAAAGCACATCCAGTGGCTGCCTCTAAGTACACTCCAACTTGCTCGCAGATAGTAAGTCAAATTAAGGAAACCTATATACAAGAGGACTTGACCACTAGATTAATCTGGCTCGCTTTAAAATAAGAGGCAACGCATACTCTTACAATAGAATAGAGCACCGACCTACTATTCTGTCCCTAATTAACTACGATTTGACTAATTATGCGAAAAAACAATTGGTCTTAGATACAAAAACTACTGAACCGTTTAATAGTTTGCACTGGGAGCAAATCGAAAGCTTATCAATAAGCAGCACTTCCATGTATAATCGTATCCTCCTATAAGTCAACCCTACCAAGAACCGGCTACGCGTGACGACTGTGCTCTTCGTTCAACCAATGCCGCCTAGTAGGTTAATGCAATCATTGTGCTCACAATTTAGGCTCATTACCATGCTCTGGTCTTTCTTCAGTATAGTTGCTGCTATAAGAGCCTTAGAAATCCCTTCTGGGCCATTGTGCATATTAAAGAGACTAATATGTGATCTAAGGATCTCTTGTGCTCGGATAAAGTTGTGAATCCGGGGATAACTCCGGTCGCCATTTGGTCTAGGCAAGGTAGCATGGCTAAATAATAACCCTTGACTCATCTCCGCTTCATGCATTATGGGGATCATATATGGAACGGATACGGCTCATCTTCAAAACTCCGTGCAAGCAAGAACGGAGAGATTTCCTTCCTACTCTTGAGTAGTAGGAGCATATGTTGATGATTGGTCAAATAGTGTTACGAAAGAATTATGGTAGGAGAGTCTTAAAAGGATGAAAAGCCCACCTTTGCTCTGTTCACCTGCGTCTTCCCTTACGCTACATAAATCTCTATCCCAGACTTTTTGAATCGTTGAGACAAGGTCAATATGTTATTTGCAAGCACGCTTTTGGTGTTTCTTAATGCGTTGTCTATCACGGCCATGGCAACGGGGAAATATGATACGGAACCTATGCCACCACAAGACGACCCATGGTACACAGCACCATATAACTATGAATACAAACAGCCAGGTACAATTTTGCGCATTCGTGCTGCACCTGGAAACTTGTCTAGTGTGATGACCAACGCAACGGCCGCCTTCAACATTCTCTACCGCACTATAGATAGTCGTTATCTTCCGTCTTGGGCTGTTACTATATTATTTATCCCCAAACATCTAAAGGATGTGCTACTCTCTTATCAGATTCCATACGACTCTGTTGACCTCACCTTCAGTCCATCCTACCAGTTATATCAAGATCCTCCATCTGACATCAGTCGTGCCCTCGGCCTCGGTTGGTATGTCAACGTACCAGACTACGAGGGACCATTGGGCTCTTTTTACAGCTGGAGTCATGTCTGGTCATGCTACCCTTGATTCTATCCGAGCTGTGAAAGCCGCAGCATTTGGCCTTACTACTAATGCCAAATACGCCATGTGGGGATACTCAGGCGGTGCCTTAGCAAGTGAATGGGCTGCAGAACTCCAACTTCAGTATGCACCAGAACTGAAATTTAGTGGCGCTGCATTGGGTGGCCTTACACCAAATGTCACATCTGTTATGTTGGCAGTTTCAGGAAAGCCGGCTGCCGGATTGATCCCTCTGGCAATGCTGGGCCTGACAAGTCAATTTCCCGAGGCTGAGAGGTATTTGCTTTCCAGACTCAAGAAGCAGGGTGCTTTCAATAGGGACGGATTTCTGAAAGCACGAAACTACTCCAGTGTGCAAGCTGTCGCTGCGTTTGCCAATCAAGACATAGCGGACTATTTTATTGGTGGCTTTTCGGATATCACGGCGCCGCCAATTAAGTCTGTTACAACAAGTGACAGCCAGATGGGATACCATGGTGTTCCCCAGATGCCCCTGTATGTCTACAAGGCGGTGCACGACGAAGTGAGCCCTACTGTTGATACAGATTCTTTGGTCAGCAAGTACTGCAAGATCAATGTGGCGACTACCTATGTTCGAAACCCTCTGGGTGGGCATTTTGATGAATGGACAGCAGGTGTGCCTGGAGCTATGGACTTTCTCCAAGCTATTTTAACAGGAACCTACTACAACACTGGGTGCAAGATTATGGAAATTGCATCAAGTTCTGGCTAAGCAGGTGCCGATGTTAAAGCGGTCCATACTTCATAGGCTGATCAGTGAGGGGTGAGCCTTAACGCAGTCTAGAATCTCAATTTTTTGAACAATGCCAATAGTGATCGCACATATAACAAGGCGCTACATCGATTCAGAGTGAATACCACAGTAGATAGTCGACATTAATATTAGTCTCTACCTCCCGATTCCGTTCACAGTTGATACTTAGCATTAATAGTGAATCACTTTTACCTCATCTGTACGGGAGCATTCGTATTTGATGTGGGTAATGATGCTCCTCGCAAAGCTAGCTTTTTCTAGCCCGATGTCCCGCCAGACTAAATTCCCATCAAGTAGCTTGGTAGGAAATGTTCCCGGCCATATAGGTACCGACTTTGTGATTTCAGGACATTTTGTTAGATGGCGAACCAGGGCATCTACGTCATTGTTCACTAGTATTACGCACAGCAGTCTATGGTCACGAGTCTCAAATACACTGTTGCCGTTTACATCAAAACGGGTAGTATATGGAGAGGGCCGGGCGAATATGCATCATCGCTTGTTTCGGGTTGTGAAATGTTGTATACCGTGAGGACGACATTAGAGACAATTTTTAACCATCTTCTTAGGATGACACCTTTCTTATACTATAACGGCTGTAGTGGGTTTAGTGGGTAGTCTTGTAAATTCAGGAGATGCAATAGAATAGTGTACCCTTATATGGGTGATTTATGCCTAGATGTTTACCTGTAAATCTCAAGTGGATGAAAATAAACCTCCCCACTCATTACACACAACTAGCTAGCCAAGCGGGCTAATATACAGCGAAGGGTAATAGCATATAGATACTACAAACTGAACAATAGCTGCAAACGAAAGCAGCGGGGCAAACTTGTATTAGTTGTAAAAAGTCGATAGTTCCTTACTCTTAATTCATCTTGGGAAAGACTGTTTAGCCTCGCGGATTTGCCTAATTATATAACTATAGTGGCGTAATAGCAGTGACATTCAGTATACAATGGATTACTTTCAGTCTCACTCTCTAAGAGCCTTGGCACACAGTATCCGCTCTCGCTTCATAATTACAAGTATTTCTAAGCAAGGCTGCAGACAGATTCACGGCGGTGAAATCCGAAATTCATCGTTCCAACAGGGAAACCGCGGGTGGGTAGAGAGGAGCATGAAAT
>NW_020209293.1:17386-18024 GCF_003025095.1 Trichoderma harzianum CBS 226.95
GAAGGTAAACCAGAATGTAGGATAGCTGCACTACAAAACCTGAAATACCAGGCCTGAAAGGTACTTATTTATATAAGATGGAGACTCCCGGAAGAGAATGAACGCGAAGTCTATTATCAGCAGCACCTGAAGACAACAACATTTCACCAAGATATTAGCTCATTCTTACAAACGACCTCGTCAACAAAGATAATTATACGATGTATGCTATTTTAGCAACCATCACCCCTAAGGCCGGGTCTTTGTAGAAAGTGAGTATCTAGCTCCTTACACATATGGCTAATTAATGGCCGTATAATAATGCATTCTTAGCTATGTAACAATGCTGAGTTTCTTTAGGTCACCGATCTTGTCAAAGCTATCGGGAAGTACGCAGAAGACCATGAACCAGAATGCGTTNAATTTCGGCTCTGCATGGAAGTGGACCCGGAGAGCATTGAAGCAATCCATACCATAGAGAAGTAAGTTGTGTGCCCATCAGATGGAAGCACGGGCTATAACTTATGAAAATTCAGATTCAATACCCTCAGTGGCCTACGCACTCATCAAACTACNCCTGCATTGGCTGATTTCTACAAGATTACTGCTGATCAAGACCTTTTGGAGAAAGAAACTGTAGTTAGGATTGTGAAGGGCGT
>NW_020209293.1:18082-18247 GCF_003025095.1 Trichoderma harzianum CBS 226.95
ATTCGCTGCTAAAGATTTAAAGTGAAGAAGAAGAGGTTGATCAATGGTATAGTATGTACATCAATATATTATATTAATGATTATTTCAATGACCTGCTCCATCAATCCCTATATCATGACATACACTAGTTCCAATACCTCCGAAGAGCGGACAGAAAAGCACTT
>NW_020209293.1:18281-18368 GCF_003025095.1 Trichoderma harzianum CBS 226.95
CTACTAGACACTGAGGAAAGTTGTGGGCTAGTCGTAGCATTGGTAATAAAATCGTAGACCTAATTGAAAGTGTTTATCACCAGTTTT
>NW_020209293.1:18418-18975 GCF_003025095.1 Trichoderma harzianum CBS 226.95
GCAAAGCACTCAGCTTTACTTCACTAGCTACTAGGCATGTCCCAATGTGGATGGCCGACTGTTGGCTGCGATTCAAAGTCAACGGCGCTGTAGAACGGTGACTTCCCTTGAACATGTCAAAGAGACCAGAGCTTGCGGATATGCGGCCGCTAAGGACTTCTCACGGACATAAATGGTCCAGTAAATAGCTGTCTGAATCGAGCATTCTCTTCATCTTCTTGGCGATATCCTTNAGCTCGGGGGCGCAATAAGTATCCCAGAACTGCCAGCGTACCGGGGAGTGATTNCCCTCCGGGCCTTGCTCCCTCATCTGGCAATCTGCCAGCGATACGAGCAGCTGGCCTAGGAAATGGTTCATATCCGAGATCCGTTCTAATTCCCATGTGTGAAACAGCGAAAAGACTGTTCTAACGAACCGGGGATAGTCGAGGGGTCGAGAGTATTTTCCGCCGTGGATATACACAAGCAGTTGGCGGTGTAAGATTACTTATGTGATCCGGCCATGTTCGGTCCGACTTAAATAAGGTTGAAGAGGAAGATGAGTATTTTTTTTCGCT
>NW_020209293.1:19029-19275 GCF_003025095.1 Trichoderma harzianum CBS 226.95
AAAGAATTGGGCGAGCTGGGTAACATGGCTTAGGGCTACTGTAGTATCAGCATCGAGCATCGGCACCCATGGTGCGTCAGCGACACGCAAGTNAGCTCCATAGTCTAGCACTGCTTTGTCGACCTTCATGGCTACTCCTTTCAAGTTGCNATGTTTGTGCGAGTAAAGCAGCGTCCCGAGTTGCCGGTCCGAGAATGTTGCTGGCGACGTGCCGGAGCACGGCTGCCTTGGCGGAGAGAAAAGCAT
>NW_020209293.1:19293-19411 GCF_003025095.1 Trichoderma harzianum CBS 226.95
CACGAATAACGGAGGCAAGGTCGTTAAAGGAGTCGAATGCGGATAAAATCCTGATGAGTACATCGCTATTGAGGGACTCTAGCGTACGAGTACGCAGCAGAGCATGCTTACTCATAAT
>NW_020209293.1:19599-19996 GCF_003025095.1 Trichoderma harzianum CBS 226.95
GTGGGTGTAAGTTCCAGTCCTTAAACTGCCTCTGCTGGTAGCGGGGATCCATCGTGTTNACCTTCACGCCAACCTGGCCGCCGTTGGTATCGCAGCTATGTAGAGCAGCGGCCTTTTGCTCGAGCGTGGACTTTGCACCACCATCAACGGTATTTGCAATGTCGTCAAACGTGACGCTTGCGGTATCATTGCCTACGAGTATTGCCATGACCCAAGTACTGCCCTTCGTCGTGACCTGCCACTTGACGCAGTTGTCGGCATCAGGCCAGGGCATGGTGTAGAATTGCGGGTTACCCGGTTGCGAGCCGTAGAAGCGCATATATCCAGCAACATAGGCTATTTCCTTNAGCAAAATGTTTTGCGGCGTCGCCCTGGTTTCGTTGTAGTAGATGCGATT
>NW_020209293.1:20024-20302 GCF_003025095.1 Trichoderma harzianum CBS 226.95
ATGGTTTGGCTAACCAGAACGATAATGCGGACGGCGGTAAATAAGAACACCATCTTGCGAATTTCGTCTGACTAACTATAGTATTCAGTGGGATGCTGCTAAAGAGTGATNNNNAAAGTGTGTTGTAGGATAATGTACGATTGGATTGGGTTCGTGCCTAACACATTTATAGAACAGCTCANTGCAGCCCACAGCTCGCAAAGGGCCTCCATTTCTGTAATTTCACTGTTGGTAGACATGCACCAAATACTGTAGATGTACTATCGCGCATCACTATT
>NW_020209293.1:20384-20574 GCF_003025095.1 Trichoderma harzianum CBS 226.95
GGAGCTCTCGCAGATTTCAGCACCCCATAGAGGCAATTGGGGCGACTACTAGGAATCAGAGACGAACCTACAGCAGTTGTACTATNATGCGGCGAATAACGCGCTTGGGAGTGGCCAGACTACATGTACTTACCTCGTCGAAGGCAACATCAACCAAGACCAACCAGTAAGAACAAGAAGACAAAACCTT
>NW_020209293.1:20601-21122 GCF_003025095.1 Trichoderma harzianum CBS 226.95
ACAAGAGGCATTCTCGAGCACCAAAGCGCGGTACATTAACGTGCAAAAGCTTCTCTTAGAACACGAAGGCACCCAACTCAACAAGCACAGCGCAGAGGGCGGCAGCATCATTNAGGGCAAGAAGCTGGGTCTGGCTCGCAAAGCCCAGTTGGTCACCGTACGCATCTACAACAGCTCGCCCAGCAACAAGAACCTTTACATCCACGAGCGGTGCCTTACAAGTTTAGTCGCTATCCTAGATGAAATTATACTCATTCTAATAGTATATCTATTTACAGCAAGAGTAAGTGTTTTGCTATTCTTTATCCATTACTATCGCTACTATTACTTTCTGTGAGGTATTCACTTCAATCTGTAACATGCCTGGAAAAGCAGCGCGCTACCAGCCCCTGGTTGTAATTTNATTCGGAAACTTTCACCTATCCACCGTTCCCCGAACCTCCTTTTACATCAAGTACGAAGCCACCGCTGCGATAGCGAGTACGCCTGCCATACCAGCGGCGATGTTCCTATTCCCACTA
>NW_020209293.1:21219-21530 GCF_003025095.1 Trichoderma harzianum CBS 226.95
AAGCACCAGAGCACGAAGGTGTAGTTACTGCAGAGCGCGTCACGATGTCGTTCATCGACGAAGGTGGTGGACAGGCGCTGCAGGTAATTGTAGACTCGGTTGCTGCCTCAGCGCCGTAGAGAGCTGTAAAAGTACTATGTATTAGCATATGGCTTCGGCGAATCTCTCATATCATAGCAATATGGACTTACCAGACAAACCGGCCACGATATAGGAGAACTTCATAGTATCAGGGAGGCGACTGAAATGACAACTTGGTTCGTAGTCAACCAATCGCAGAGTAGCAATCTCAGGATCTGGATTAATAGGGT
>NW_020209293.1:22195-23448 GCF_003025095.1 Trichoderma harzianum CBS 226.95
AGCCGCCGCCAGCCCTTCTAAGAACGGAAGCCCAGCCATCCGAGACAAGTGGAGACGGCAGAGATGAACCAAAGGGCAGATCGTCTCTTTTTATTGCTAATCGCCACACAAGGATCTCCTACGGCGGCAACCCGGTCACTCGGGCATCGTTGCTAGCCTAGTGTCTCGGGACAGCGCACATCCGCTCATTAGTACAACCCAAGGCTCAAGGGGCTCAATAATTTGTACGACTGGACACCCGAACTCTCGTGGCCCGCTATTGTTGGGGCGCTCATCGGTGATGTCATTCGCGCACACGCCTGCATCAGAGCTCCAAGAAGCCAAACTTCCACGATCCCAACATCTGGGGCGTATTGATTATACGGGGAAGATTACAATTTCCCAGTTCGCAACGACCGTTATACCAACAACGGTGCATGTTCGGGACGGGGTTGGGAAAGGGTTGTGACGAAAAGCAAATTGCACCGTCTCCCTTACATTGACCCATAACAGTGCCGAAGCCACCTTGCTTGCCACTACTACCAGTAATACCTTGACGTAGTGTCCAATAGTCTTTATTATGTTGTAAACGGTAGTCGCGATGGTTTGTTAATATATTTAAGCAATGCTCTTCTTGCCATTACATCTGTCTACTTTCGCTACAAGCTTCTTTNTTTCCCTCTCAAACCGGCTTCGCGTATCAACACCTCTCCACGCAGACCTAGTATTGTTCAACTTACCACCATGTTCTTCTCCCAAGCTGCTATTGCTTTGTTTGCTGCTGGCATCGTCGCNGCGGCTCCAGCTGTTGAGAAGCGTGCTGCTATTACTGATGGTAATTAACTATTCCGTCTTCCGCCCTGATAGGAGACACAGAGAAAACGTATGTGCCTTTCGTGACGCTTTGGCTAATAATGTTTGATTAGCTGATATACTCAACTATGCCCTGACGCTGGAACACCTCGAAGATACATTCTACCGTCAAGGCCTCGCCAACTTCACGCAGGATGACTTCGCCAAAGCTGGCTACGATGCCACCTTCTATNGCAATGTCCAGAAGCTTTCTATAGACGAGAGTACCCACGTCTCCTTCCTAACTTCTGCTTTNAAGGGTATGTCAGAACCCACCCATCATTCTTATTAAATAGCAGGAAACTCTGGGAACAGGACTGATTTGGTTCTCAGCTGCTGGTGCTACTCCGGTCAGCGCGTGCTCGTACAGCTTTGGCGTGACCGATGTAGCGAGCTTCCTAGCGACGGCATCCATCCTCGAG
>NW_020209293.1:25048-25357 GCF_003025095.1 Trichoderma harzianum CBS 226.95
TGCACCAACAAACATTGGTAAAGTATCTGCAGTTTGGTACCAGGTAGGCTTTGCCATACCATCCCAAATCTCCCTGCCATTAAAGATGAGGCCTTGAAAGTCCACGAATTCCATGCTCCGCTCATCGCTATATCCTGCCATGATTGACATGACCTCCCCTGTCCCATTATAAGAGACATCCTTAATCTTAAGGTTCTGAATACCCCGGCCTGGCGCTGTNNNNTACTTCGGGTTAAAGAACACTTTGAAGTTGAATAACATGCCAATACGAAAGTCCTCAATACGAATATTGTCAATCGTAACATCTTT
>NW_020209293.1:25696-27358 GCF_003025095.1 Trichoderma harzianum CBS 226.95
AACCTCGCTAACAAGGACATTATCGGCCATGCCAAGCGTAAGAGAATAATGTGTTGGATTNAGAATTGTTACTCCTTTAATTTGGATATTCTTGGAAGATTCAACCGTAATTNAAGCGCTTTTGTAGATGACTCCTCGTCCGAGAATAGCAGCATCGGAGGAATTTTGGAAAAGAAAATCACCGTTTACCACTGCACCTGGGGCGAGGTATACAGTTTCCCCCGGCAAAACTTTGACTGTCTCGTTGAGTACATGGTATCCAGCTTCATAACGACGGATGGATTTATGGTTGTGCGTAGGAGGCTTGATGCTGTCGATGGCGCCAAGGAACAAATGAAGGACATTGAAAACGTCTCCATTGACTTCTACAACGATGTCTCTTGGTTCAAACAAAGCAAGATCAATCCGTCGGCCACTAATCTTGGCATCAATTCCATAGGATAGCGGGCGTATTCTAACAGTGTCGATGGATGAGAAGATGTTGGAATCTGGAAATATGGACAGCGTCACACTTGTACTGAAATCGAAGAGGCCAACTGAAGTGTGATGAATATTCGCGTGCCCAGTGGTGGCGTTGATTTCCTGGACTGGTGTGTCGAATAGTTCCACTTCTTGCCACGCGGAGTGTTGTGTAGACCGAACTTTGACTTGAAAAGTCGTTGATCGCGTGACGTTGACGTTGTTAGGAATTTTAAAGACTTCAAGCGCATTCCGAGCTGATTCCCTGGTTGTATGTGCTGGGGTGATTGTAGACGCAAAGCCACTGCTGCAAAACCATGAGAGGGGTAGAGCCCACTGGAGAGTGCTGAAGAATCTCATGTTCGCTGAAATATAATTCGTTGATTTGCATNCTGTAGACACATTACGAAGCCCCTTTCCCTCCGAAATGTTATGTTTGCTTTATGCTATTTTCCTCTTCTACTGTGGTCCGCGATTTATTCCGCTGTTTACGATGCTAACTATATTCACATTCACGGCTGCACACCCTTTTTGCTATCATGTACTCCATACACCACTGGTAATTACTCACTTTAGCGAACCCCGGAATAGGCTCCGGCCCGCTCCCCGACCAGTGGCTAGATTTGCAGTACCATCGTGCTGAGTTACGCTGTAGTTCGATTCTGGAAATTGATTGCGGGAAGGTTCCCCGCACGCCAACTCNAAGATCTGACGAACCACTCAGGTAACGTAGTTTAAACTGTAAATCTAAGCTTGTCATCTAAACAATATGTAACTGGTTTTNAAGCCTTGTAATCGTACAACGCACAGAAGGCAACTGAAAATCATCTACCTCTTACCATCCACAAGGTCATTGATTTGTTCTCAGATTTGCATCTTTCAAACAATAGGTCCTTAGTTGACTTTGGATTCTTGCCTGGTAGCATGGCTGAGGAGCAGAGCTTGCTTGCAGAGCCATTTGAACGACTTGCATCCAGGTCGAAAGCAGTCGAACAGACATGTTTTCTTTATCCCTGCTCTTTCATGATGATCATAATTCCAATGGGCAGTTCGCAGTCTGTTATCCAAAGCGCTGCAAACTCCGGAGATTGACCCGGAGGAATAATGGGGAGCTGCCGCTAGAACCACCGGAGATGTCACCGAATCACCCATGCTAAACTGCCGCTACTTGCACGGGAATTTGATAAATACGGTTTTATGTAT
>NW_020209293.1:27378-28934 GCF_003025095.1 Trichoderma harzianum CBS 226.95
ACGGTGCATCTTGTTGATTAGGACATAATTTGAAATGTGAAGTCCCTCATGGTCGCACTCCACAGGGTAGTAGCGTTCATCTTCGCGGCGACATCTNTTGGGACTGCATCCGCCCTCATTTCATATATACCAACTCTCAATGGTATATATGACTGGCTGGAGAAACGCCTTTGGAAATGTACTCTGCTCATTATCCGCTGCCGTAGGACGTATCATGCCACTACTGCCGCGAGGAACGAAACTAGGGCCAGGACATTTCAAGCGCCCTGGCATGTGGCATTCCCATGACAAACTCGAGCTAATGCAACAAAAAAAGGTAAAGTAAAGTGCGGTGAATAACCATGGTCTTGGGGCTTTGAGACTTTGGCAGCCGACTCGTACTCCTCGGTCAACTATACTCTGGAGGGAGCCAAAGCCCGTACTCTCACGTAACTACACTACTTTTTCTCAGTACTCTCGCCGGGCGCATGGGGTACTAATTTAACCAATATTCTTACCCTTGATACAAGCCTAATNGTTGGCATTGATGGAGGTGTTTTTGTTAATGCTGCAGAGATTGTGGCATACTTTTATGTCTATTTACAATTGCAAATAATTAGACACATTGCGTTAAGACAGCAGAGGCGTAGGCACCTTGACGCGCGCCGTGGTAGCATTAATGGACGCTGTTAGTGAGTCCCGAATAGCGGGACGGTCCCTAATATTATTTACACTTAAGCATTGCCGACTCTCGGAACTTCCTCCAATCGAACCCGGGCCAATTCTCAATGCCATCATTTTGCTGAAGACGAGGCCACCTACTTAATTCTTTTTTTATTTTTTTAATTTTTTTTATTTTTTTTATTTTTTTTATTTTTTTTAATTTTTTTTATTTTTTTTATTTTTTTTAATTTTTTAATTTTTTTTATTTTTTTTAATTTTTTTTAATTTTTTTTGGTTTTTTTGCGCTGACAATAAACAGCTATTCGATATCTTATCGGCAATGGACCCTGCGCAGTCAGATGCCCAAGTTGCAGCCGCCGACTCACAACCCGATGAACAATCGCCATCTCCATTGCCTCGGACAAGATCCCGGAGACCCCTAGTACAGCCTCGGCGGTACGGTTTCGCCTGTGCTAATTGTCATGCTCGCAAGGTCAAGTGCAATGGTAAGCAGCCGACGTGTCGTACTTGTC
Source organism: Trichoderma harzianum CBS 226.95 (assembly GCF_003025095.1). Taxonomy (NCBI): domain Eukaryota; kingdom Fungi; phylum Ascomycota; class Sordariomycetes; order Hypocreales; family Hypocreaceae; genus Trichoderma; species Trichoderma harzianum. The sequence goes on from NW_020209293.1 coordinate 28,554, forward strand.
AACAGTCAGGAACTCGATGTGTGTGGCGCTCGTCGGCAGAGAAGCAGCTCCGCGATGCCAACTCACGCATCCGGATGCNAGAAGAGGCTGTCCAGGCGGCTACGCGTTCGGAGACACCAGATCTGGACCGTTCTCGTGAGGTTGAAGAAGGTGAAGCCGTGACGCAAAGTGCTGCCACGACCACTAGCAGTACGACTGGAACTGGAGCAAATCGATCTGCAACATCGCCTACGTCTGGCACTTCAGCCTAGTTCCAGGTTGGGCTTGGACATAATGGCGCAGTGACTTACAATGGCCCCACGAGCCGTTTCCATGCGAGTGCATTGGAAGAGCACCTGGCCGATGAAGATGACCCGCAAGTCTCTGGACAGTCAAGTGACA
>NW_020209293.1:28979-43901 GCF_003025095.1 Trichoderma harzianum CBS 226.95
TAGATACGGTGTGGATGCCATTGATTAGATCAAAGTCCGGTTTTGATGGCTTCGGGATAGACGCAAATGTCTGTCTGGCGTTGCTTGACATATACTGGAACTGGTTACAGCCACTGCACAACTGTGTCTATCGACCGTGTGTCATGATGGATATGGCGATTGGAGGCCCCTACTATTCCGACTTTCTTCTAATGTCCATCTTCGCTCTGTCAGCACGGCATTTATCCGAACAGGACAGGGCATTTGCAAGCGTGGGAAAGGGGGAATATTTTCTGTCGCGTGCGAGAGAGCTGCTCCTTGACGAAATGAGCAGCTCCAAGTCAAAAATTCCGACAATCCAAGGCCTGCTCATCCTAGGAGGCCGGCAGTGTGCCATTGACAAGAGTTCCGAGGGCTGGCTTTATACCGGTATGGCAATCAGAATGCTACTCGACTTAGGCCTCCATCTGCACTCGGGAAATTCATACTTGGCAGATTTGGAGCGATTGACAGCGACCGAAGTCGAGGTACATCGACGACTCTATAATTCTGCTTATATATGGGACAAGACACTGAGCCTTGCGCTGGGTCGCCCACCGTCCCTGACTTGGGCGCCACATGGCTCAAACGAAATTTGTATGTCAAGGAAGCCATACTCTGTAGTCATTCATCTTGAAAGCGGCTAAAATCTGCAGTGGATCATTACGATGATACTATAGAGTGGAAGACAGTCTATGCTCCAGAAATCTCCCAAGGGTATCAAGCGCTACCTTCGTACAACACCATGGCGTTCTGTGCACACAGTCATCTACACAAGGTACGCGCAATCTATGACCAATGGTAGCCTTTCCTGACCTCAGACAGATTACAACTGATATGATGCTGCTCTTTTCAAATATGTCCTTCTGCCAGAACTTGACTGCAGAGATTAGTAGTTTGGATGGCCGCTTTGCAAGATGGTATGCCGATATTCCCGCAGAGCTTCGAATGGATGATATTTCCAACCTTTCTCAAAGTCCTCCACCACACATCGTCTCACTCAAGTAAGGCATCATCTCTCCCCTGGATTAGGCATTATTAACCACCGCAGCCTCCTCTATCATGCGCTCTATATCCTTCTCTATCGCCCCAGCCTAAACTCTCCGGATGCCTCTGTCCGATCCTCAGGCGCAAATACTTGCATATCACATTCAAAACACATTCACACTATCTTTTCTCTTTACGGACGAACTTTTCCAAACCGCCTCATGACCTATCAGGTCAGCTACTGTGTATTCACCGCTGCTTCGGTAGATATCTACTCTATGAAGACGTCGTGCGTGGATGGAGTTACCGAAGCAGTGACCCGACTTGGGGATGCAATTCGAGTTCTTCAGAACGAAGCAAAACACACACCTGGCATTGCTAGATCATTGGATACTATACGGCGATAATTGGCTACTTGGAAGCCTGGCACTAAAATATCCTCGGGCGAAGCCATGAATCCATTCCACCACCCTCAACGCACTACGGGTACTGAAACTGAGGATTCACAGATGGAACAGAACAATGATTTCGATAACGTGATGGATGGGGCGTTGCTTAGAAAAGAGCCGCAAGTACACACTTCAGTAATGTCGCAGGATTCTAGTTCTCATCTGCTGGAGAACGTTCCTATCTCCATGCCCAGCATGGGGCCTACACTTGGTGGCGTTGATACTGGGGCTGGCTTTCATCCGGATGTGTTTCCTTGGGGCTTGACAGATTTCCTAGACAAGGATGGCAGCCTCGATGCGGTGTGGGGGCAAAATTTAGCAGCTAACAGCACATTTTACTAATTTTTTATTGTTGAATTCATTACTCGGTCGGTATCTTCGTCGAATGCCGACAAGTGGTTCGGCATCTTGCCGACAGCAAGTGTGGGATGCAGCCGGCTTTGTAGAGCCGCGCACAAAGGCTGGGTCAATCATTCACTTCTAACCCGTACTAATGGCAAGAATATTTATACGAGGGAATATAGCTATAGAATTGTAATGTAGAGGGATATCAAAGCCCCATCTAACTATATACATCATGTATCGTTCATTACGGCCCACTGCTCTCCTGTTGCTCCTTTGTTACTATTTCTCTCATTCCTTTGCTATTAGCAAGTCACCTCAACCTATTCCAAGTCTTCTAGTTGGTCCATCAATTGTTGATGTGCCAGCAAGCATCCGGAATGTTTTTTGCGGCACAGAACTTTAATCGCAATGTAACTGTTCCATGGTGGGAGACACAAATTCTTAATGCAGATAATCATGCCGTAGAAGAAACCCTGCGCATGCTGGGTGACGCATCATTTATTGTCTTGAATGCAGAAATGTACAAGGTTGGTTTTTGCAGAGCCACAGAAAGTACGCGACTAACGCTCTACAGCTCCTCAACGTGACAGGCTACGCAGACACTAAGACTGTCGAGAAACTTTTCATATTTCCCCCAGGCCCGCCATTTGCCGACCGCATGGTTCATGATGGCACCGTCTACTCGCCAGAATGCAATTGCATCTACTTTGCCGAGCTGCACCCTCCCAAACCAGGTTTCTCTACTGATGCAGTACCCTGGGTATGGCGAGTGAACCTCAATGGCTCCGCCCCTGTTACCGAGAAAGTCTACCCGAAACCGCAATTGACTGTTCCAAATGGAGCATACTATCATGATGGGAGCGTTTATTGGGCACAGGAAGGAAATTACACTCACCCGGGCGGGATTGTCCGTATGAATCCATTGACGCTCGAAACAGAGGTGGTGCTTAACAACTTCCTTGGCCACCGTTTCAATTCGCCTAACGACGTTGTCATCACACGTGGAAGAGTCGCATTCTTCACTGATGGGTACTATGGATTTGATAACTTCAACGATACCCTCAAGCCAGAGCTTGCCAATGGCATTTGGCGGTGGGACATGAGCAGTGGCGATGTGCGAATGGTTGCTGGTGAGGGTACCGGGATATGGCTCAACCCCAATGGCGTTGCGCTTAATAAAGCAGAAGATAAACTGTACGCGACTGCCCGAGGCAAAACCTCAGATGACGCTGCTGGCCAGAGGACAATTTATGTGTTCGATATCGCGACCCCTAATGCCCTAGGGCCGAGGCTGCGAGACGGGATGCCATTAGCGTATGTGGACACCGGATTTCCAGACGGTATCAAGCTCGATGCCGAGGGGAGAATATATGGCGGTGTCACGGGTGGTGTAGATGTTTACAGCCCACAAGGCGAGCTCCTGGGTAAGATCAAAATTGACAAGGGCGATGTGGCCGTAAACATGCAGTGGGTTGGCGATCGGTTGTACATTGCTGCTCGAGATGCGCTTTATCGCGTTCAACTTGGCTGCACGAGTGTCCAGCACTATCCGTGACCACTGCTGCTACAGCCTATGCTCAGGTCGATTTTTTGATCCGCAGACGTAGTTTAGATATACTTTATGGTCACCAGGTTCTCTGGGGTATGGAACTCGGGACATTGGTGCATTTTATAAATGCTAATATGAATTCTGCCAAAAAAGAACATTTGTAATTCTCCATTGCTGTATAGTCTATTGCTTCACACACTACCCGATATTGTTCTCTGAGCTCTCGGGTCTGAGCAACCAAATTGGTCTTCCATTGTATGCCTGTCAATTTTAGCATGCGCAGTCTGTAATAGTGGGGTGCTGCCTATCATCGGCGACACTTGTGCTCTTCAAGTTCACGTCTTATATTTCTCCAGTGCCCAGAGCTCAATGATCTACCAGAGTGCGTGCACTCCAGGGGGATAACAAAGGAATTTCTTCTTTTCGACGATTGTAAGATATTTATAATACATGTGAAGTGAAAGGGATGAAGGAAGAAAGAAAGGAGGTCTTGTATACAATACACTCACCGAGTCAGATTCCAATATTCCATGCGTACCCTGTAGATTGACAAAATCGGCATTCCCAAACTCACTCAAATATTTGCCTTCCTTTGTATGGTGTGCGAGGCTGGAATAAGGCATGCGGTCTTCAAGCGGCACCGAAGGTTATTTCACTGATGCCCCCTTATGGGTATCCTATTTTCTTTCTAAAACAACAGAAACAGCTCTCAAGTCATGAAAGACTAGATGCCAGCTTGGCCAGAATGGTGAGACAGCATGTTGAATCTGCACATGCTCATTATGAAATCTTCTTCTTCGAGTTCGGTCCTTAACGTTAACTTCTTGTAGTGTAGATTTTTAAGCAATGAAAGATTGCATGAGATATGGAAGACAATTCGAGCATGCTTCAAGTCATAGCTATCATTATCTAGTTGGTATGATCTCATGCATAAGTTACATGTAGAGAACGTAAGCTACTTTCAAAACTCTGATTGACAAAGGTGTCTTTTGAACAATAAGCTTCTTTCTGCATTCAAACTTATTTTTCAGTAACATAGCCAAGGAGAAATCCTGATCAATCCTATCATTAACAGTGAATATCTTTTCTGTCGCCTAATATTTGCTCCACTTGCATTTAGCTATAGCCACTGCTCAGCGCGCTTCCATGGCTAAGTATACAGCACATTGAGACTGAGGTTTAATGACGGCCACCTGTTCGCCAAACCAAGATATTTGCGGCCCGAAGAACTACCACATAATTTCTTTACAGGATCGCTACTGCATTCGAGGGACTGGCAACGCCACCAGGAACGTTCAATGGGACACTAACCACGAAGAAAGTCCACTTCCCTCTGTTTCTGCAGAGCCTTTCTAGTTCTTCTAAATCGAAGCTTTCACCAATTGGTAGTCCCCAGCCACTGAGAAACACTTCGTGCATGGTCACTCCCCATGTCTGTGGACTTGGCCAGGCTTCATATGCCCCAGTATCACTTGCTACAGCAGCAAAGGCGTTATCCCAGTGCCAGCGGATGCTCTCTTCGCTAGCTTCCAGACAAATAGAGGACCGTACAGCGCGGTAAGGGAGGTCAGCTTGCTCGTCTTTGCTTAGGGATCTGAAATCTGCCAACCAGCCTGTGCGTAAAAACAATATATCACCTCGGTGAAATGATACTCCTTGGCAAGAGGCAACAGAGACAAGCTGGGAGAGAGGGATGGAGTATGTGGAGAAGCTGGCATATTGGATCCCTTGTGAATTAGCCCATGAGGCCCAATCCAGGAGAACACCTCGGCCTGTGATGGGGTTTTTGGCAATATCTAGTTATTCGTTGAGAACTTGGTGTCTAGGTTAACGAAGTAGTAGGCTTACTCTGTATTCCTATCCGATGATTTGCTGATGGACCAGATATGTCTTCTTGTCTTATACCGTTGTAGTACTGTAGAGACCGCTGGTAAGGGTAATGTCTCAACTCAACCCAATGGCTGGCCCCTTGTGTGTTGGCCCCTTGTGTGTTGATATGCAGCTGGGAGATGATTAGAGACGCCAAACGATGCTGTGGAGAGAAGATATACCTCGTTATCATTGGCACTACCTTTTACCTTGATACGATGGTCACATGGCTTCCGGGCGGGGTTCATAGGTTGGATAAATGCATTCATCGCGAGACTAGCTTGGTTAGAACTTCCAGCATTGCCTGAGGGAAAAGACTCACTTCAGAGGAACTCTATCGCCACTCATGATTTCGCGCAATGCTTCTTGTACTCTTTCAGTAGTTAACATATTCAATGTACCGAGCTCATCATCCTTACCCCACAAGCCCCATGCTGAAGCTTTTGGATGGCTTGGGTGCAGAGGAAGCTCGTCAAAGTTTGAATGAGAGGGAGAATCGGCTACAGAACCCATATTAAGAGATATCATGTATTTTAAAAATATCCATCGAATGTGTTTTGAAGTTTAGGCCAAGTGGCTTGTTGAAGTAGTTGGGTAATCCGGGAAGATGCCGAGCAGTGTATTTGCTGTCCCAACTCATCCGGAATGATGCCGAGGAGCCCGAAATACGCGACTAAAATGGAGATAGCCTATACGCACTTGGCCGATGTGGAAAGAAAGAAAGAAAGAGGACGAATACAATGTGTAAAGTGATCTAACGATTTGCGCAAACAATCCTCACTTAACACCGTGATCCAAGACTTCTTATACAACTATATCCATGGTTGTTGCTATTCTCTAAGATTTGAGGTTGGAGAGTTCCCTTTCGTATTTAATTCACATCTTTTGCAGATGTGAGATACACATAGTGGCCTGTAGTTCGTCTAGTGTGAAATGTGTACCAATGAGTATGAAGCAGAGACAAATTGGCTTGATTGACGTCAACTATACTAACTTCTATTTTCTCCCTGGCTTCCATATGTCATGCTTTACCAAGTTTGACATAGCAGATAGCTTAAAGAATGTAGCGATACATTGGGTGATCATCGCCGGCATCCTCTACCTCGATTGGCATAGTGTTTGGATCTCCTTTCCCATACTTCTTGTCGCGCTGTTTGTTCTGCCACCGCAAACTAAAACTGAGAGTCATTGCAACCACCGCTGCTCCAAGGAGCATACCAGCACAAATCCACATGCCCTTTGAATACCACGGCTCATCTGTCTTCGGGAACAGTCTAGATCCCAGAATCGGGCCGCATTGCCCGATCATGCCGAAAATAGCCAGACCAGCTCCTCTCTTAGAGGCTGAGCCTTGGTTGTCTGTGACCCAGGTGAATGTGAGGGCGACAGCCGGAAAGACTCCCGCACATACGAGGAATGTAGCAAAGAATCTCACTCCTGTGGCATGAACAGTGGCTAAGAGAATGTAGCCCAAAGCCCCCATACAGCAAAAGAAGATAATGAATATTCCTCTAGCCCTCACTTTGTCTGATAAGAAGCTGGCAGAGACGCAAACGACATATGCAGCTATGTAGGGGCAAGCGGAGAGGCCTTGGGCATTCAGGGAAGTGTAGCCCATGGAGGTTAGTATTGTAGGTAGATAAGCAGGCAGAGATCCAAAAGCCGTGTTGAGACAGAAGCTAATGGTAGCCTGAGCGTAATTCTTATAGTCATAAAAAGCAGCAAATACCTGCTTGAAGTTGATGGTATTTTGTCTCCTTATACCGCGGCCTCTGATTGCTCGCTGGCTGATGATTTTGTTCTCTTGATCCGTGAGAAATCTGCATTGGGAAGGGGAGGCAGGAAGGAAGAAGTAAGGGATTACTGCGAGAATAATAGAAGGGCCACCCTCTGATTGCCATTAGTAATAAATCAATACGAAACGGATGGTATTGCGTAGATGATTGATCTTACCAATAATAAATAGTAGTTGCCAATTCTCAACATGAGTTTTGGCATGTACAATGCCATATGCCATCGCAGACGAAAAGCAGCTCGCAAGAGGTGAGAAAGATATAAAGAGACCATACCGTAATGCCATCTCTCCCCGGTGATAGAAAAATGTCATATATAAGGCCACAGCAGGCACAAAGCCAGCTTCAAATGCACCGATTAGAAAGCGCAGAGTGAGGAGGCCAGCAAAGTTGCGGTGTGCAGCTTGCAGCATGCTCATTGAGCCCCAACCGATGGCCATAGACGCAGTCCAAAGTGGAAGTGGTACAACGGTCCATAGCAGAATCAGCTGAGAACAATGTTAACAGAAGTATCGTAGACTAAAGAGCCGTATGCATACCCAGTGAAAACTGATATGTCCAATGTACAAGGTAGTAATCACCCAGCTGTAATCATTTGAGGTGATACCCCATTTCTCGCCCATACCTGCTATATAGGCATTCCCAATGTTGCCTCGGTCAATGTATGAAACGAGATACAATATGCCAAGCCTAAAAAGCAGTCAGTTAGTTGTACTAATTGGAAAGATTAAAAGCATTGAGCCAATCTTATGGGACATATAGGGAAAGCTTTAGAGAGAACAAACAATGGTATCAAGTTCCAATCAAGCTTTCTCAACGCGCGCTTCTCCTCTTCCGATTACCAGGTCTCTCCCATTTGTTCTATACCATGTTCTTCGTCAACAAATATATTATGCAATTTCATTGCTGTAGAGTTTCCCTCTTCAATGGGAGACGAATCAGCATTTTTTTTGGTTGTCGAAAATTTGATCTCCCATCTTGGTCAGAAATATACCGTGGGCTCACGACGGTATAGAGGCAATAAGCAGGTGCGATCCCAGCGGCTTCGGCCGATTTATATATGTTTCATGATTAATCGAAACTGCCAATCCCTGACCGAGAGTTGTTAATACAATGACGTTTGGTAGATCCGTCAAGAAGCCGAAGATCGTGGGGTAACCGATTCTGGGGTCCGGGGATGTGGGGTCGGTATCTACGCCGAATATTTTCGGGATGTTTGCCGATTGCTCCAGCCACTTCCTTGCGCCCGAAAAACCGTTCCTAACTCAGTGACTGGGCAGGCAAGTATTTATTCCAAACTCTTTCATAAAATCCATATCTCAGTAGGACAAGCATTCAGGTTACCCAATCCCTGTATTGCCATTTACGACCTGACTAGTTCGTTGCGCGGTAGAGTCAACATGGCAAACCCCGAATTCACCATTCTTACACCTAATGCCATGCTTGACTATGGCTACAACTCGGACCACTTTTGGTACGGTATCGAGAAATACAGGCCCGCAGCCATCATCGTTGATAGCGGTTCAACAGATGGGGGGCCGTACAAGTTGGGCATGAAAAAAACGACCTGTGGCAGAGGATCATATGTCCGTGACCTTGAACCAATTCTTGCGGCTCCGTCTCCATGGGGCTTAATAGGTGGCCTCCATGAGACATTAGACGGATATGTACGGATCCACGACTCGTTCCCAAACCACGCGGAGGGAGCTTTAGCGCTATTGGGATTACCCAAAGGCGCATCACGGCAGCAAGTCTCACAAGAAACCGCAAAATAGGCAAGTATTAACCTTGAGTCAGTTGGTACCCTTGATTTGTTTGTTGTTTGTTTTATTATTAACGTCCACTAAGTAAGCTAGTTACATAAGTCCTCATCTAGGTACTAGGACGGTAGGAGCCGCTGAGTTTAAATCAGGCGTTTACTATGTTTTAATATAATAAAGGAAATAGGGGAATATTAATTTATTTTATATATTTATTTTTATAAAAGGGGGGCTATATAAGTTTATTTCCTTTACTAGTTTTTAAAAGTCCTTATACTTTTTATTATTAAGGAGGTATTAAATATAGGTAATTTTAAAGTATACTTTTTTTTTTAATATATTAAGGAAAAAAAAAGCTATTATATAATATTTTATAAAATACTTTTATATCTTAAGCTTATTATATTTATAAATAAGTTTAATATTATATTTAACTTTTTTATAATATTTTATAAAATTTATATATTTAAACTTTTTAATTAATAACCTATATAAAATTAAGTATAAAAAATATAACTCCAGGGGTATAAAAAGGGTTTAATAAAGGTTTTATTTACTAGCTTTATAAAACTTTAGGTAATTATTATTTTAGTTATTATTTTATATTTTTTTATATTTTTTTTTATTTACTTTTTAATAAAAGTAATAATAAAGTAGTTTTTTAAGTAGTAAAGGAGTTTTAAACCTTTTTTTATTAATTAATTAGCTTTTTTATTTTTTAGTATATTTTTATAGCTTAGGACTTAGGTAACTTTTATAATTATTTATAAAAATAATCTTTAGGTAATTTAGTATAACCTTATATAAGCTCCTTAAGATAAAGTAAAAGTTAATTTTAGAATTTTATTTACTATTACTAAATTATTTAGGAAAAGTAAAAATTTTTAAATATTTAAGTTTATAAAAGTATATATTTTAGTTAGCTTTATAACTTTAAAAATATCTATTACTTTAGTATTATAAACCTTTATATTAATAAAAAAGCTATATATTATAGTTTTTTTAAAATTATAATATATAATAGCTTTTTATTTAATATTACTTTATTTATTTTATAATTTATTTAAGTAAGTAAAAAAAGTAAACCTAAGGAAATTATTAAATAATTCTAAGTATTTTTTTATTATCTTTAACTTTAATAAACCTTTAAAATCTAGGCTTACTTAAACTATTTTATTATTTTTAGTAAATAAAAAAAGTTAAATTATTTTCCTTACTAAAGTTATAATATATTATAGTTAAGTAAGGGGAACTTTAAAGGGGAGTTTTTTATTAATATATTTATTAATTAAGTAATTCCTATTTAAACCTATAAAGTAAGCTATTATATAAAGTTTAGTTTATACTACTTATATTAATACTAAAAGGACTTTTAATTTTCTATATATAATAAAAAAGCTAGTTATCTTTTATATAAAGGTAATTACTTTAGCTACTACTTTAAATAAAAGTTTTAAAATTATAGTTAATTTTACTAAGCCTATTCCTACTTATTTATTTAAGTTTATTATATTTTATTTACTTTTACTAAGCTAAAAAGCCTTTATTTTATATAAAATTATAAAGGTAACGTAAGCTTTAATTACTATAGTTACTATATTTAATAAAAATCTTTTTTATATTTTATTTAAAAATCTTAAAAAATTAACTACTTTAAGGGCTTTTTTTTTTTATAATTTTAAGGTATTTTTTAAAAAAAAGCTATAAGTTTAGGTATATCCTTAGTTATTAAACTAAGTCTTAGGGGGCTATAATTTTTCCTTTAAAATCTACTTTTTTATTATATACTTAGGTTTTAATCTTATAAAAATATATAAGTTTAATTTTATTTAAGTTAAAGAAAACTATATTTTTATTACCTTAGTTTAAAATATTTTTTAATTTTTACTAAAGCTTTTAAATAATTTCCTTAGTATTAGCCCCTACTACTATAATATTAATATTATTTATATACTTAAAGTAAGTATTAAGGTTATTAAGCTTTAAGCTAGGGGAGAAGTAAAATATAAAAATAATAAAGGAAATAAAAGACCTTTATAAAGCTTTATATTCTAGCTTTATTTTTAAAAAGGTAATCCTATAGCTATTTTAAATAAAAGCTTTATAATTATTTATAAAAAAGTTAACTTATTTTATAAAAAAAGAAAGTTATTTTTATTTTCTAAGTTTATATACTAAGTAATTATATATAATAATATTAAATATACTAAAAATATTAAGTATAAAAAAAAAGATAATAAAGCCTTAGGTTAAAGTAACTTTAGTATTATATAGTAGGTAGGTAATTAAGTTTATTATAAACCTTTTTAAAAAAGCTTTAAAATATTATTTTAGTAGTATTTTATATTTTATTATTAAAAAAGAGATTTTTTTAATTAAAAGTCTTTTAAAGCTTTTACTTATATAAAAGAGTAGAAAAATAGATTTATAGTTTTTATATATAATATATACTTTCTTTAACTTCCTTAGTTTAAGAATAATAATAATTTTTATACTTTAAAAAAGAAATAAGTAATACCTTATTATTAAGTATCTATAGAAAATATTAGTTATATATTTACTAATAATAAATTAAGTAAGTTATAAAAGGGTAATAAAAATACTATTTATACTAAGTATAATATTCCCTAACTTTATTATAGCTTTTTTAATTTTTAATTTTAATACTATTTAATTTTAGTAAATATTTTTATTAATAAAAAAGTTCTTTTCCTATAGGTTTAAAATATTCTCCTTTATTATTTTATACTTAAGGAATTTATTTTTAAAAAGAATTACTTTTTTTATAAAGTTTAAAATACTTTTATTTTTATTTATTAAGGGGGGTAGTTAAAAGTAATCTATTACCTTATATTATTTAATTATTAATTAAATATTTCTAATAGTATTAGCTTTTACTATAATTTTATTTTAGTAAGCTTACTTACTATGGTATATAGTATTTTTAAAGGTTTTATAAGCTCCTTTTTAAGTAAAAGAGCTATTTACTATTTCTTTATAAACTTTATAAATTACTTTATACTTTTCTAATTACTATAATATACTATAGCTATTTTAGTATTTAATTTTACTAACCCCCTTTATAGCTTACTTAAAGAGGTTTTATAAGGCCTTAGTATATTTATTAAGGTTAGTTTTTAATAGTATAATTAAGTTAACCATAAGAAAGGTTTAAGTAAAAGAGTATATAAGTTAACTAAAGTCTTTTTAATATTTTAATAAGATATATTTTTTCCCTACCCCTAGGGTTATCTTAAGGGGCTTAGGCAGGTTTATAATTACTATATAGTAATTTAACCTTATATTAAGGAAGTATTTAGCCTTAGTTAACGTAGGGTAGTTTATAAAGACTAGGTTAATATATTTTCCTAAGTGTTAGGTAAGTGTATAATAAACCGGGGCCTATAGGTTAATATAGGTTAGCTGTTTCCTAAGGGATAAACCTTAGAGTAGTTCTATAGTTTATATTAGTAAAGCGGTTAGGTTAGTAAATAGGTAATTTTATTACTAGTTAGTAATATAAATAAAAGTAAATATCTAGGTTTTAATTTAATTATATTATAAACGCTGTAATAATAACTAGTTATTTAAGTATTTTAATAAGTAATATAAAGTAAACTTATATATTAATTATATATTCTAAATTATATTAGAAAGCTAGCTTTTTTAGTTTTCTTATAGTAGATTATTTAAAAAGCTAGCTTTTTTAGTTTTTTTATTAAGGTAGGCTAATAGTTTTAATTAATTTATTAGCCTATAGTTAATTTAGTTTTAGTTAATTTATTAGCTTATTATTATAACTTTAAAAGTTCGGTTATAATATAATTCTTCTCTTTTTATTAGTTTTATTTTTAAAACCTAATTAAGGTAGTATATAAGTATTTACTTTTATTTTATTAGTAAAAACTCTAATCTTTTTTTTTTTTATTTATTTTTATTTTTATTTCTTTATTATAACTAATTATAAGCGTAAGTATAATAATAAACTTATTTTTAAGTAAAAAAAAAAAAAGTATAAAGGCTTTACTAATATTATACTAAAGAATTTTATTTTTATTATAAAATTATATATTTATTATAAAAAGTAAAGCTATAATTATATTACCTTAGAAAAAGATTTCTGTAAGTTTTTTTTTTATGTTTATAATTAAAAATTTTATTATAAAGTATTTAGTTTTACTTTATAATAAATACGTAAGGTAGTAATTTATTATTTAAAATTAAATAAGGAACTTAAAGAAGCAGAAGAAATATAGCTTAAGGCTAGTACTTAAGTAAAATATCTTTATATTTAAAAACATAAGTAGTTAAAGTAAATAAAGCGGGCTATTACTTATAATATTAATAATTTAAAGGAATTAAAGTATATTAAATATAAGGAGTAAGAAGTATAAGAAGTAAAGGTAGTTTATTAAGCTAATATATTATTACTTAATTTATTTAGTTTTATAACTTAAGGTTTTATAGTTAATACTATTAATTAAAATATTTTTAACTTTTTTTTATTAAACTTAGACTTTAGTAAAAGTTATTTATAAGGTTTTTTAAGTATTAAAAGTTTTTAATAATTTACTATAAGTTTTTTATTTTATTATAACTTTTTTATTTTATTAAATATTTAGTTTATTAAGTATTTTTATTAAATTTTATTATTTTAAGTTTCTTAACCTTATATTTAAGTTTTTTATTTTAAATAATAATCTTATTTTATATAACTTTATTTATTTTTTTATTTACTAATACTTTTTTTAATAGTAAAATATAAAAATTTAAATATATAGTTTTTTTTTATTTTCCTAGGGTAAGTAAAAGATTTATTTTATAATTAATAGATTTAATTTTCTTTATAACTTTATAAAGTTTAAGTTTTTTAAAATTAAGTTTATTATTTAGTTTATTTATTTTAATATTTAGCTATTTATTATTTTATAAGTATTAAAGTAGGTAGACTATATTTCCCTTTTTAAAAGTTAATCCTTTAATTCTTTTAATATTTATAAATTTAATTATTTTTTCTTTAATAAATTTAAGTTATATTTATAATTTTTAATATAGTTCCTTAAGTTTATTAACTCTAATAATAGCTTTATTAGTATTTTCTTTTTTAATAGGTAGTTAGTGTAAATTTAGTTTAAACCTATAGTTTATATAAAATAGTAAGTAGTTTATAGATTTTACTAATATATTATTATAAAATACTTAAGTAGTTAATAAGTATTTTACTTAATTATCTTAATTAAAGTTAATGTAGTATTATAAGTATATTTTAATAATTTAGTTAATTTATTCTATTTATTTATTTATTTAAGGGTAGTAAGCTATACTAGCTTTATATTTTAATTTAATTTATACTATAAGTAATTGCTAGAATTTTAATATAAATATTAATCCTTTATTAAAGATAATTTTATTTAATAATTTATAATTTATATAAATATATTAGAAAAAAATATAAACTAAGTTTTTTATAAAGCTTTATTTTTTTATTAAGATAAAGTAAGCTATTTTTAAAAATTAGTTAACTACTATAAAAATACTATCTTAAGTATTATTAATTATAGGTTTTTTTAAAAGTAAAAGCTTTATAATATAGTTAAATATTATTAATTTTTAATTTTTAACTAGAACTAGTAAAGGTTATAGTTTTTTATAAAAAAGGTAGTATAATACCTTAGTTTATTTATATATTATATATTTTAATATAACCTTTTATACTTATTTTTTAATATTTTTAAATTTAAAATATTATATAATTTACTATATAGTTTTTTTAATTTTATAGTATTCGTTAAGCTTATATATATAAACTAATTTTACTATTTTACTTCGTAAGTTTTTTAGTACTTAGATAAGTTTATTTAATATTAAATATCTAGTGTTTATAAAAATACCTTCTAGGTATTATTTATTTTCCTAGTTTTTAATATATTCCTTTATATTATTAATAATTAAATTATTTATTTTAATTTAGTATAAGGTATTAATTAATTAAATAACTAAGTCTTTATATTAGTTTTTCTTTAGTATTTATACTTTAACTTCTAGTATTTCTTAAAAGTAGTCTAGGTATTTACTAAGTATATTAGCGTATTTGTTATTTAATCCGCTGTAGTATTTAATAATAAGCTTAAATTTAAAAAATTATTTATAAT
>NW_020209294.1:0-42755 GCF_003025095.1 Trichoderma harzianum CBS 226.95
TATTTTTTTACTAATTTATAATAATTATAAAATATTATATTATAAGTATTTTTATAATTTTACTTTTTATATTAGTAAATTAAATAAAAATAATAAAAAACCTTTTTCTTTAGTTATATACTTTAATATTTAAAGTATATTTTTTAAGTACTTTTTTACTATAATAAATTAATAATATCTTTAAATAGTTTAAGTAAATATTAATATTACTAACTTAATTATAAAGGTTACTTTTTTATTTTTAATTTTTATATTATAATAGCCTAAGAAATATAATAAACTTTTTTATAATTCCTTAGTATTTATTACTTAATTAATATTAACTTATATAGAAATTATTTATTAATTTATAGTTTTTAATATAAAAAAAGCTTTTATAATTTTATATTTATAAATTAAAAATTATTAATTTAATATATAGTATTTTTTATACTTTTTTATTATTAAGCTAATACTAAAACCTATATTTAAATTTATAATTTTATATTTAATTAAATATTATAAATTTATTATATATAATTATAATAATAATAACTTAATTAGTAAATAATTTTTTTTTTATATTAATTATTTTTAATTTTATTTTAAAAAGTACTTTTTTTTATAAATATATTAAGTATTTATAATTATCCTTTTTTATTTTTAATTACTTCTTTAAAGTAAAGCTTTATAAACTAATATTATTATTCTTTATTTTATTACTTTTATTTTTAAAAATATTATATTTAAAGCTGCTTTTTTTTTAGTAATTATTTATAATATTAATATTACTATAGTATTAGCTTAAAGTAGTATTATAAATATATTCTCTTTTATTAAAGGTAGTAATATTAATAATAAAAAGTATATTACTAATATAAGTAGTAAGTAATAGTAATAATTTTTTTCATAATAGGTTTATAAGTTTACTATTATATATTTATATTATTTACTTATTTAATTTACTTATTTAATTTACTACGTTTAGTTTTATATTAGTATTAAAAGTAAAAAATACCTTAGAATTTACTTATTATTATATAAGTTTATAATTAACTATAGGAATTTACTTATAAAATATAAGGTTATTATATATATTTTACTATTTTATTTTAATTTTATATTATTATTTTTTTACTAATACTTTTTTTTTATATTATTTACTTTACTATTTTAATATTACTTTTAGCTTTATAATATTATATTAATATTCCTACCTCTAGCTTATATATTTATTATTTTATACCTACTATAATATTATTATTAAAATTACTATTTATACTCTTAGATTATTATTAATTTTAATATTAAGGTACTTATATTAGCAGCTATATTAATATTAATATTAGTATTTTACTTTTAAAGGTTATATTTATACTATAGTTTTACTATAGTAATATATATTTAAGTTAGTATTTATATAGCTATTACTATATTAAAGTTAGTATTTAATTATTTAATTAAGTATTTATTAAAGTATTTAATAATATCTTTTATATACTAAGGTATTTATATATAGTTATTATATAATTAATTTTTTAATTTTATAAATATAACTTTATATTCCTATAGTATTATTTTATTTATAAAGTTAAAGTTCTTTATTTAAGTATTTTCTTTATTAAAATACTTTTTTTATTTAATATAGTATAATTATTTTTTATTATTATATTAATAAAAAATAGTTTTTTTAATTTTATATATTATATTTAATATAAAGGGGTAATTTAGTAGTTTTATTAATATACTATTATAGTTTTTAATTTCTTTAAGGTTTAAAATATTAAAAATATTATAAATTTTAATTAATAATAAAAGTTATAATTAATATATAAAGTTATTATTATTTATAATATATTTAATTTAATATAGTTTTATAAACTTTTTAGTAAATTTATAAATTAATTTTTATAAGTTTAAATACTTTATTAAAATAAAAACTTAGTTATTATCTTTAAACTTTTTTTTTATATAGTTTTTATTATATTATTTTTAGTAAAATGTATTAACTTTTTATAATATTTATATAATTATTTTATATATATTTTATATTTCCTAAACTTATATAATAATATTATTATTTATATATAATAGTTAAATTTAACTAATTAATAAAGCCTTTAGTTAAAACTTATAAAGTAGTAATATAAAAGTCTTCTAAATTACTAAATATTATACTATATTATAAATAGATTTTACTAAAAGAAGCTTATATATTTAATTTATTTAGTTTTTATTATAAAATACCTAAAGGTAATATTTTAAGTTTTAATTTTATTACTTAATTAAACTATTTATTTAAGAGTAAAATATAATATTAAGTTATTACTTATATTTTAATAAATAATAAAAGCTTTATTAAAATATATTAGTAAATATTAATTTATAATTTAATATAACTTTTTATAATATTTTATATAAGTAAAATATATAGTATAAGAATTTATTTATAAATCTTTTATTATTAATATTTTTTAAATATAAAATATATAATATATACTTTATAAATTAATTTATAATAATTAAAATAGTATTATACTTATACTTTTTATATTTAACCTTTAGTAGCCTAATAATAAAATTTATTAAAAAAAATTTTTAAAGTTTTAATAATATTAATAATACTATAAGCTTATTATATAGTAAATACTATTTTACCTTTATTATTTAATAAACTATATATATATTAATATAATTTTTTATATTTTATTTTATACTTTACTAAAAGTAAATATTTATAACTTATATAAAGGGTTTTCTAACCCCTTAGTACTTAATTATAAAATTATTATAAAATAATATTAAAATTTTAATTTATATTTTTAAAAATATAAAAGTTTATTTTTTATAATAAAGTAATTAATTATTTTTTATAAATTAATTATATAACTTTTATTTATTAATAAATATTCTTTTTTTATTTTTTTTATAATAACTTTATAATTAAAGTATTTTCCTTTTATATTTAAAGTAGTACTTTAAAGAGTATTTATTAAACTTTTAATAATATTATAATAGTACTTTTTTAAATTACTTACTTAATTATAATTAAAATTTATAAAAATATATACTAAGGGTAAATTACTTACTTAATAATTAAAACTTTCTTAATTTAGTCAACTAAATTAAAGTATAACTTTAATTTTAAATTAAAATAAAAACCTTAAGGTATATAGTTATCTAAGGTTTTATTTAATTTAATTATTTTAGTTTTTATTTATTATTTATTTTTAAATCTCCTTAGGAAATTTAATAAGTAATTATAATTTAGTTTTATTTTTATTTTTTAATTTTTAAGATTTACTTTTTAAAATAATTTATTTATAAAGTTAGCCTTTTTAAGTTTATATTTAATAATAAAGTTAAAAAGTAATAGGTTTTTTAATTATAATACTTACTTATTTAATAAATTTTTTTTTTATAAAATAACTATAATTTAAATAATTTATTAAGATTTATATAAAGTAATTTATATATATTATATAATATTATTATATTTAAAATACTTTTATAATAGCTAGTATTTTAATATGAAATATAATATAATTTTATTTAGGCTTATTAAGCTTTTATAATAAATATATAATAAAATTTTAACTATTTTTCTATAGTTATAATAAAATAATATTAATTATAAAGTTTAAAGTATTTATTTTAATTTATAATTTAGCTTTTAAATTAAAATATACTAAAATTAATATTTTAAAAAAATTTTACTTTAGCTATTTAAATACTACTTTTTTATTTTATTTTAATAAAAAATTTCTTTTAATTTTTTTATAAATTATATGTATTAATAAAATTATAATTTTACTATATTTTTTAATAAATCTTTAGTAAAAATTTATAAATTTTAAAAATAATGAAATTTTTATTATATTTTAAGGAATTAATTGTACTTTAATAACCTTAATATATACTTAACTTCTAAGGGAATTACTAATTTATTAAAGTTTTTCTTAGTATTTCTTTTTATTAAACTATAATAAAGTATATATATAGTAAATATATTAATTAAGTAAAATAATATAACCTTAAATATAATTATAATATTTTACTAACTTCTTTTTATAATAATTAATATTAACTTTCTTTTGTAATTTAAATATAATAACTATATATTATAAAATATAAGTAAATTATTAATAATTATAAAAGGAAAATATTTTAATAAGTAAAATAAACTACTATTTAATAAAGATTTTAAATAAATTAAATAAGTTTTATAAAAAAGTAATAAAAATAAAAAGAATCCTTAGGTTAATAATAAAAAATAAAAAATAAAAGTCTTAAAGAATTTATTAAAAATAAATAATAAAAGAATTAGTAAAATAAAGGTTTATTTACCTTAAGCTTACTATTATAACCTTATAGGGTTAACTAATATAACTATAAATTACTTAAGTAACTAAGGTTAATTACTTTATAAATAAAAGATAATTATAATAAAGTTTTATTATATTACTTATTTTAATATTATTATATAATATATAAGCTATATACTATATAACCCCTAAGGTTATACTGAGGAATCTTTTATAAAATTATAGGTTATTTTAGCTACTATAGCTCTTTAAGCTTAAGTATATTAATATACTATTACTTACTTAACTAACTATTATTAATAACTCCTTATTATATAAACCTTGTTTATAATATTAATATTATCTTTATTATAAATTTTTATAATAGTAGCTATTATTTTAGCTATAGTTATAGTTAATTTTTTATTACCTTTAGTTATTAGAGCTATTTATAATAAATATATATTAATTATTAACTTATTTTTAATTATTAAAAGAGTTTATTACTTTTATAATATATTATTTTATTAGGTAGTTTTTTATATTATATATATAATTTATTTTTAGGGATTATTACTGCCTTTTATAACTTAATAAAAGAATACTTATTTAGTTTAGTTAAGTTATTAAACTATAAATTATAAAGCTTAAAGTTAGTTATATTATATTTAAACTTTATTATTTAGGCTATTTTATATATATATTTTAAATTTAGTTTTATACCTTAATTGATTATATTTTATAGCTTAAATTTTTAAAGTTTAACTTAGTTAGCTATAGTTAATTAAGTTAGGCTATAGATTAATTCTAGATTTTAAACCAAAGGCTAAGGTATAGCTTTTCTTTAACTTAGTTATTATAGCTTTACTAACTTTTTTAATAATAAATATAACCTCTATATATTAATATAATTAAAATCTTTTAAATATAATACCTTTAATATAATATAACTTTTATAAAGAAATAACTTAAGAAAGAATTAAAAACCTTATAAAATAAATATATAATTAATATAAATTAATTAAATTTAAAAGACTTTATTATTTTTATAAAATAATTATAAAAGACTAAAAATTACACAAATAATAATATAAGATTTAAGGTATTATTAAAGAAAATAAATACTATAATAAAATTATATAATAAAAAAAACTTAAGGATTATTAAAAACTTTTTAAATAATAAAGAAAAATATTAAAGATTAATATAAGTAACTTATTACAATCTATTCCGCCGTAACAGCTAAATCCCTTATAAATAGCTGGTTCTACTATAATAATCGCTATAATTAAGATTATTAGCCTAATCTTTTACCCTGTATAACGTAATAGTTAGTGGACCGTAATATAATAATCTTAATAAGCTAGTGGCCTAGGGTTTAAATCCAGCTTGGGGTACTAGGTCTCGGATCTCCGCTGCTAATAAGGGACTATGCGTTAGCGCTACAGGGAGTATTTAGGTAGTGCCCTTAGGGGTTAAAACAGCTATTAAGACCGCTGGAAGATAGCTTAGTTCACTATCTTAGCGAGGTCTTAAGGATAAGACCATTGGAAGGGGAGTATTGTATTACGATCTATTCCGCTGTAATAGCTAGATCCCTTATAAATAGCTAGTTCTACTATAATAATTACTATAATTAAGATTATTAGCTTAATCTTTTGCCCTGTATGGTGTAATAGTTAGTGGACTATAATATAACTCCTATAATAAAATTTAAATATTAGGAAAAGAGTTTTAATAATATTTTAATAATAAAAATACTTTATACTTTAAACCTAAGGTAATAGAATTAATATTATATTATATTAATAATATTTTACTTATAAACTAATATAATAAAGCTAATATTATTAATTATAAAATACTATTATATAAATAATATACTTTATATAAATATATTAAGTAATATAAAGATTATAAAATCTTAAATTATAATTAAACTAAATTTATATTATATAATTAAAATAATTATATAAAATATAAATATTAATATTATATATTTATATATATTATTAAAACTTAGTTAATTAAAACTTTAATTTTAAAAAATATACTCAAGAATATAATTATAATACCAAAATATAAAAAGTTAATTAAAATAATATTTAAAAGTATTATAAGCTTATTAATAAATATATTCTTAAGCTTAAATATATTTAATATAAATACTATAATATTTAAATTAATAAATTAAGTTAAATTATTTTAAAATTAAATAATATTAAAAGTAATTTTAATAATAAAAAGTAAAATTATAAAATTCTTTATAATAATAATAAATATTATAATAGTATTAATAATATAACTTATTATAACTTAAAAACTTTTATAAAAGAAAAAATATTATAAAAATTTTAAGTATTAAATATATTAGAAAAATATTTTATTATATTTTATATAAACTTTAACGTAATAATAAATTATATATATTATACTTTAATTAATTAATTACTTATACTTAATTAATAATAATAAAAGTAATTATATATATTTATAAATATTAAATAATAGCTATTTATTTATAATAATAAAATTATTAATTATTAAATTAATTACTTTAAATTTTACTTTAGTAATATAATTTATTACTTTAAATTTAATATTATGAATATTTTACTTTCCTAAGTATAAAGGATAAGCTACTTAACTAAGATTAAAATAATAGGTTACTATTAAACTTTTATTTAGTAGCTATTAGCTAACCTAGCTAATTTATGTTTTCTCTTTTATAGTTAATTTAGGTTACCCTCTTTTACTTTTTTTATTCTTTAGGCTTTAGTAAATCTTTTTTATAGTATTAATAATATCTTTATTATAAATTTTTATAATAGTAGCTATTATCTTAGCTATAGTTATAGTTAGTTTTTTATTACCTTTAGCTATTATAATTGTTTATAATAAGTAAATATATATTAGCTATTAACTTATTTTATAATTATTAAAAGGGTTTATTACTTTTATAGTATATTATTTTATTAGGTAGTTTTTTATATTACGTATATAATTTATTTTTAAGGATTATTACTACCTTTTATAACTTAATAAAAGAATACCTATTTAGTCTAGTTAAGTTATTAAATTATAAATTATAAAGCTTAAAGTTAATTATATTATATTTAAACTTTATTATTTAGGCTATCTTATATATATATTTTAAATTTAGTTTTAAACTTTAATATAGTAGCTATACTTTATAATTTAAATTCTTAAAGTTTAACTTAGTTAGCTATAGTTAATTAAGTTAGGCTATAGATTAATCTTAGATTTTAAACTAAAGGCTAAAGTATAGCCTTTCTTTAACTTAGTTATTATAGCTTTACTAACCCTCTTAATAATAAATATAACCTTTATAAATATTTTAAAATATAATATACTTTTAAAATATATTTAACTTAAGTTATATAATTATAATATTAATTAATAAAAAGTTATTTCTCTTAGGTATAAAGGATAAACTACTTAACTAAAATTAAAATAATAAGTTACTATTAAACCTTTATTTAGTAGCTATTAGCTAGCTTAGTTAATTTATATTTTCCCTTTTATAATTAATTTAAGTTACTTTTTTTTACTTTTTTTATTCTTTAGGTTTTAGTAGACCTTCTTTATAATATTAATAATATTTTTATTATAAATTTTTATAATAGTAGTTATTATTTTAGCTATAGTTACAGTTAGTTCTTTATTACCTTTAGCTATTATAGCTATTTATAATAAATATATATTAGTTATTAACTTATTTTATAGTAGTTATTAAAAGGGTTTATTACTTTTATATAGGGTATATTATTTTATTAAGTAGTCTTTTATATTATATATATAATTTATTTTTAAGTAGGATTATTACTACTTTTTATAACTTAACGAAAGGATATAAGTCTATTTAATTTAGTTAAGTTATTAAACTATAAGATAGAGGGTTTAAAGTATAATAGTTATATTATATTATACTTTATTATTTAAGCTATTTTATATACTTTAAGTTTATTCTTAAACTTTAATATAATAGTTATACTTTATAGCTTAAATTTTTAAAGTTTAACTTAGTTAACTATAGTTAATTAAGTTAGGCTATAGATTAATTTTAGATTTTAAACTAAAGGCTAAGGTATAGTCTTCCTTTAACCTAGCTATTATAACTTTACTAACTTTCTTAATAATAAATATAACCTTTATAAAAGGCTATATAATATAATAATTTTATATTTAATTAATTAATATTATAGTAAAATTATAATTAAATTAAAATAATTAATAAAATATTAAAATATTTTTAATACTAAGAGTAAAGACCTTTATATTATATAAAGAAATAAAAAAATATAAGGAAAGAAATAAAATTATAAAATAAATATAATTTAAAAAATTAAAACTATTTTTAAAAATAATTAAATATATTAAAAAACTAATAAAAAAATAACTTAAATTTTTTAATTTAATTATATAAAAGATTAAGGAATTATATTACTAAAATTAATAAATACTAAAATATTTAAAAAATATATTAATAAACCTTTAGTATATATTAGTTTTTGAAAAAAGATTAAATATAAAATTACTAAAATATAATTAATAAAATTATAAAATTAAATTTATAAATAATAAAATTTAAATATTTAATAGGATTTATTACTTTAGTATTACTAAGTTTAAAATACTTAATAAATTAATTAAAAAAAATTATATTAAACTTTTTAAATCTATAATAAAATATTTAATTAGATTTATATTTAAGAAAAATAATAAACTTTAATTAATTATAAATTTTTAATAATTAAATATAATAATTAAAAAAAAATATTATACTACTACCTTTAATTTTAAAAATTAAAACTTAATTTATAAAAACTAAAATTTTAACTTTACTAAATTTTAAGAGAATATATAATTTTATTTAAATTTAAAAAAAGTAATAAATAAAAAATTATTTTTTATATAAAATATAAAGTTTATAAATATTAAGTAATATTTTTTAAATTTATAAATACTTTAGTATTTTTTAAAAGAATAATTAATTATATATTATAAAATTATATAAGTTATTTTATTATTATATATTTTAATAATATCTTTATTTATTTTAATAACTTAAAGAAATATAAAAAATATATTAAAAAAGTATTATAAATATTTTAAAATAATAAACTTTTAATAAAACCTAAGAAATATAACTTTTATATATAAAGAATTATATTTTTGAAATATATTATTACCTTAAGTAAAGTTTAAATAAATTTTAAAAAACTTAATATAATTAATAATTAAAAACTATTATAAAACATTAAGTAAGTATAAAGCTTCTTAAAATTTATTAATTATTACTAATACTTTATTAAAGATTTTTTAAAAATTATTATATTATTTATAACTTTAATAAAAAAAATATTAAATTTAAATTAATATAAAATACTTTAATAACCTTTAAATACCTTAAATAAACTTTTATAAATATATTAATATTTATAATATTTAACTTAAATAGATTTATTATTATTAAAAGTAATACCTTAGATTATATAATTAAAAAGATATTTAGTTAATTTAATAATAAAAAAAGAAAACTTAGGCTTATTACTTATTTTTTTAAAAAACTATATAAACTAAAAGTTAAATATTTAATTTATAATAAAAATTTTATATATTAAGTATTTAGTAAATAATATTGACAATATTATTATAAAAAAAGTTAATTTTTAATAATACTTTTTATAAATTACTAAAATATTATTAACTTTATAATAATATAAAAACTATTTTATAAATAAATTAAATATTATAAATAACTTTTTAAATTTAAATTTATTATTAAATACTATAGTAAATTAAATAATAAATATATTAATATACTTAATAAATACTTAAATTACTTTTAAAAAGTATTAAAAATTAAAGTATAAATACTAAAAAAAAACTAATATAATAACTTAGTAATTTAATTAATTAATCCTTTATATTAAATTAAAATAAATAATTTAATTATTAATAATATAAAAAAATATATTTAAAATGAAAAAAATAATTAATATTTAAAAAGTATTTATATAAATATTAAATACTTAATACTAAATAAACTTATTTAAATATTAAAAAATTTATAAAGTAAAGTAATAAAATTAATTTATATATATAAGCTTAATAAATATTATAAAATTAAAAAAACTATATAATAAATTATATAATATTTTAAATTTAAAAGTATTAAAAAATAAGTATAAAAGGTTATATTAAAATATATAATATATAAATAAACTAAGGTATTATATTATTTTTTTTATAAAAAACTATAACTTTTACTAATTTAGTTAAAAATTAATAATTAATAATAATTAATTATATTATAAAGTTTTTATTTTTAAAATAATTTACAATTAATAATATTTAAAATAGTATTTTTATAATAATTAATTAACTTTTAAAAATAACTTACTTTATTTTAATAATAAAAAAAAACTTTATAAAAAACTTAATTTATATTTTTTTTAATATATTTATATAAATTATAAATTACTAAATAAAATTATTTTAAATAAACAATTAATATTTATATTAAAATTTTAATAATTATTTATAATATAAATTAAATTAAAATATAAANTTAATATAATTTACTATCCTTAAATAAATAAATAAATAAAATAAATTAACTAAATTATTAAAATATATTTATAATATTATATTAATTTTAATTAAAATAATTAAGTAAAATATTTACTAATTACTTAAGTATTTTATAATAATATATTAGTAAAATTTATGAATTATTTATTATTTTATATAAATTATAAATTTAAATTAAATTTATATTAACTATTTATTAAAAAAGAAAATATTAATAAAGTTATTATTATAATTAATAAACTTAAGAAATTATATTAGAAATTATAAATATAATTTAAATTTATTAAAAATAAAAAATTAAATTTATAAATATAAAAAAAATTAAAAAATTAATATTTAAAGAAAGAAATATAATTTACTTACTTTAATACTTATAAAATAATAAACAGCTAAATATTAAAATAAATAAANTAAATAATAAACTTAATTTTAAAAAACTTAAATTTTATAAAATTATAAAAAAAATTAAATTAATTAATTATAAAATAGATTTTTTACTTACCTTAGGGAAATAAAAAAGAATTATATATTTAAATTTTTATATTTTACTATTAAAACAAATATTAATAAATAAAAAAATAAATAAAATTATATAAAATAAAATTATTATTTAAGGTAAAAAACTTAAATATAAAGTTAAAAAACTTAAAATAATATAAAAAAAAAAATACTTAATAAATTAAATATTTAGTAAAATAAAAAGTTATAATAAAATAAAATATTTATAGTAAATTATTAAAAACCTTAAATATTTAAAAAACTTTATAAATAACTTTTACTAAAGTCTAAGTTTCGTAAAAAAAAGTTAAAAGTATTTTAATTAATAATATTAATTATAAAACCTATAGTTATAAAATTAATTAAATTAAGTAATAATATTATAATTTAATAAATAGCTTTTACTTTTTTATACTTAATTATATTTAACTTTTTTAAATTATTAATACTTTATATAATTATATAAGTTATATTTTTTATTTAAAAATATTTTTATTTATAAAGATATTTATTTAATATTTATTTATATTAATAATTTTATATTTCTCTTTAGCTTTTTTAAAAGTATTTTTATATTAAATATAAAATAAAGTAATTTTTTAAAACTAAGTTAATAATAATAAATATATATTATATAAAAATTTATTATTTTTTATTATTAAAATTCTTTTATTAATATTATTATTATATTATAAAAAAGATTTATTATTTATAAAAAAATATAATTAATACTTTATTATAAAAATTAATTTTATTTAATATATTTATAATAATAAAATAAATCTTTAATTATATAATAAATAATTAATTTATAAAAATAATATAAATAAAATATATTTACTTTAGATTTATTAATTAAAATAAATAATATAAATAATAATTACTTATAAACTTTATAAAAAACAAACTTTAAAATTTTTATATTTATAATAATATAATTAAAAAAAAAATTAAACTTATAAAACTTAAATTATATTTATAATATTATTATATAATTAACCTTAAAAATAATATTGATAAAAAAAAAGTATTATATTATAACCTAACCTAAAATAAAATATATTAAAAATATATTATAAAAAAATACTTTACCTAAAGAATTAATTAATATAAAAGTAATAAATTTTATTATAAATTACCTTAAATAAATTATTTATAAAATAATAATCTTATACTTAATTTTATAATTTTAAAAATAAATTATTAAAAATAATTAAATATATAAAATTTAATTTTTTATATTTTTTATATAACTTAAATAAATAATTATTAATAAAGTATTAAAATTAAATATAAACTAAAGTTTTATTATATTTTACTTACTTTATAATTATATTTACTTAAAATTACTTTTTAATTTTTTTACTAATATAAATTAATTAACTCTAGCTTATTACCTTAAGAATTTACTTTATACTATTAAAGTATTAGGTCAGGATATTATATTATATAAATATAATATTTCTATTATATTCCACTAGGGTATAAAATATATAATTTATACTTCTTGAAATATTCTTTTTTTATATCTTTTTTCCACTAACCTAATATAACAAAAAAATACTAAGATATAATCTAGAATATAAATTATACAGTTGTTTATTTACCAAAGAAATGCAGATAGCGCATTTACCAAAGAGATACAGGCAGGGGCTTAATCGGTCCTACTGACTTATTCACCGCTGTTAGAGTTCCGTCGGGGTTTAAGAATTAGACGAGGTTGGACACGTATTCTGCAATGACCCATTCCTATAGCTAGGGCCAATACTCCGTATATATGACGAATTAAATCAGCCCTACAAGGTCTGGAACGGAGGCAACAAGGTTGGTCAATTGGATCTTACGTGAGCCCTAGACCAGCAAGGTTATACGTATTTAGAACCGATTAACTAGCTCTGCTTTGTGACCTTTTGTAACTATCGGACGCTCCCACATTTGTTGCACACCCTCAATTCGTGCCCTCCCGCGCTAGTGATCTTCGCCCAGACGCTTAGTCTAGCAAAGCAGCGAGTTTGCCTGTCGCCCAACTGCATCCTGCTCTTTTCATAGATTTCGTTCTATTGAGGGCTTTAAAAGATAATTCAAAGACAATTCGTGTTACTTTATTTTTGAATTGTTAGCCATAGTACAATCACCCTGCACTGCTTTCTATTTCCTCTCTCAAGCCCTAAGGTATGACGACGGCAGCCTCAGGTCTGAGCGAGGACGACTTCGCCAAAGACAACTATGGCGAAACCCTTTTTCCGCGCAAGATTGAATCTGCACTGGTACACCTTCGTGATATCGGCGAGCAACATGTTAATTCCTCGGTGAAGGTGCGGGCCTGGATTCAGAATGCGCGGGTGCAGGGCAAGAAGATGGCTTTTGTCGAGCTTCGGGAGGAAGGTTCTTGGTCAATTCAAGGACTTGTGATTGCTGGAAGTGAAGTCAGCAGACAGATGGTGAAGTGGGTTGGTTCCCTGAAGCCTGAAAGCTTCGTTTCGGTAGAGGGTACGATTAAACGGCCTATTGAACCTGTCAAGAATTGCCGTGTTGCCAACTATGAGTTGCATCCCACAAAGGTGTTCTGCGAGGCACCTGCGCCCGAGACGCTCAGCCTGACTCTAGCGTCAGCAAACAAAGCTGTCACGCAAGTTGATGAGGAGGACACTGTCGTGGATGGCGTGGAGAGCTTGAATGTGTCCGGATCAGCTGTCCCTGGCGCGAGCCTGTCTACGCACATGAACAATCCCGTCATGCGTAAGCGTGCTCCCGTTTCCCAAGCCATATCCGATGTTCGGATGACCATTCGTAAGATTTTCACTGAATATCTGGATGCACGGGGCTTTAATCTATTCGAGCCCCCGTGTCTGATTGGTGCGGCCTCTGAAGGAGGTTCAGAGGTATTCAAGCTCCCGTACTTCGGAAAGGAGGCCTACCTAGCACAGTCAGCACAGTTCTACAAGCAGATGGAAATTGCTGGCGGAAGGAAAAAGGTATATAGCGTTGGCCCGACTTTTCGGGCGGAGAATTCCAACACCCGGAGACATATGACTGAGGTGAGCGGCTGACATTGATTCCCCCTGCCCGTATTTTCCGATTCCTCTAAAGTCTTCGGGGCTAACAGCTTGACGCTTTCATGTAGTTCTTCGTCATGGATCTCGAAACAGAGATTGAAGATCATTACCACGAGGTTATGTATCTACTAGAAGACCTCTTGCTACACATCTTCCGACAGCTCGAAGTACGATGCAAAGACCAGATCGAACTCGTCCGCAGCGTGTACCCATCCCCACCATTCTTGTTACCCAAGGTCGGCGAGGAAGTCCGAATCTCGTTTGCCGATGGCCAAAAGCTGCTTCGCGAAGAAGGTCCCGAAGAATTCCGCAATGTCCGCGCCGACGAAGATATGAGCACTCCCCAGGAGAAGGCGCTCGGAGCAATCATTCGCGAAAAGTATAAGACCGATTTCTACATCATTGATAAGTTCCCGGAGTCGGCTCGGCCCTTCTACGCTATGCTAGACCCAGAGAATCCAGCCGTCACGAATGCGTTTGACTTCTTTATGCGTGGCCAAGAGATCCTTTCTGGCGGCCAGCGCATTCATCTCCCCGGCGTTCTAGAAAGCCGCATCCGGGCGAAAGATATCGATCCTGAATCTCCAGGAATCAAGGAGTATCTCGATATTTTCAGGTCAGCGGGCGTACCACCACACGGTGGTGGAGGTATTGGTTTGGACAGAGTAGTGGCGTGGTATCTGGCTCTGCCTACGGTACATCTTGCATCATACTATCCAAGAACACCAAAGAGGCTGCTTCCATGAGTAGACCATAGTACCAGCCATTGCGATCTTGTTTCAGGCGTGTCATATAAACAAGTCGGTGCGATATCGCACGAGCATGGAGTACAAACCCTGAATCTCGTGGCACGCCTAGGAGAAAGAGAGAAAATAAGAGGAATGGAAAAAAGAAAACGAATTCTAAAGAGAAGAAGAAAAGAAAGTCTATTATTTCACCAAGAAGAATTAAGTCTAAGGTTTCTATCTTAACTTGTAATATATAAAGGTATCCATGACTGCGCCCATTTTCTCAACCGCGTTTTTCTGCCTTGCTTCAAACACGAAGCCCGCTTTCTCTAGAACCCGGCAGCTTCCTACGTTCCCCTCCAAGACTTCGGCCTCTAGTCTTAATAGCTGCTTGAAGTTTTCGAAAGCCCAGTTGGAGAAGGCAATGACGACTTCTGTGGCTATACCTTGATGCCAGCGATCTTCACTCAGCCAGTAGCCGATCTCCATCGTTCGGTAGTGGATGTCGTCTCGTGCTTTGAGACCAATACCGCCGATAACCACTGAACTGTCCAGCTGGCAGATGGCGAAGTCACGGATCGGAGATGCAGAGTTGGCGATAGAGATCCACTTCTTGGCATCATCGGTCGTGTATGGTTGTGGGAATGTGTTACGCATCCATCGCGATATCTTGGGATTGTTTGCTGCTCTGGCGAGGGACTTCACGTCTCCTTCATCGTAAGCCCGCACCAGGCAGCTTTTGAGCTTGAGAATGGGTGCTGGAGGCATTTTAGGTACTGCGGGTGTTTGAGAAGATAGAGACGAAAAACACCGTGTCGCCCTGATAAGGGCTATTTTGAATCTTTTACTCATACCCGCGCTCTTCTATCACCTAGTTAGTCAATGTTTGTCCTACAAATTAGCAGCAGATCACACTCACTTTATAGTCGTTGAGTAGCATGACTGAGGGTTGGGTAGTGTTATATCGGTAGCAAACGCCCGATAACGTTTGCTTGAGAGGATCTGACTGAAAACTGAGCGGCAGCGTCGGATCGGATGCCAGTAATTTGACCACGTGATCTGGCCCCTCCAAACTACAATCCTTCATCACGCTGAAGACGTAGAATAAGAAAAGTTTTCCAGTATCTATATTGACTCTAAAATAAGAAGAAAGTGAAACAAGTGAATAAAGTATTGTATTTGGGATACGCAACTTAGCTAGTGACGTGTACTACGAAGTCTTACCCGTAAGAGAGTCAGGTGCTGGTCGAAGAGCCATTGCCGATAGCGGCGACAAGACATAGCGAGCTGGAGGATCGCCCTGCTGGTCCTTCTGGCGACGATAATGGTTTAGTTGCGTCCGACGATGACGAATAGCGATATACAGCAGCTTATAGTACCTAAATCAAGTCTGAGGGATAACTTTGAATAATAACTGCTATTACAATTCGATTTAATAAAGGTATAAAGAAAAAGTACTTAGAATAATGATTAACTAAATAATTAATAGTAAAAAGAAGTAATAAGATTTAACGCTTTTATAATTAAAGTAACTTATATAAGTACTTTAAATACTTTAAGGAGTAATAAATTATAATACTTTTTATAAAATAATTATATATATAAAATTTAATTCTTTATATT
The DNA here is from genome assembly GCF_003025095.1 of Trichoderma harzianum CBS 226.95. Taxonomy (NCBI): domain Eukaryota; kingdom Fungi; phylum Ascomycota; class Sordariomycetes; order Hypocreales; family Hypocreaceae; genus Trichoderma; species Trichoderma harzianum. The sequence goes on from NW_020209294.1 coordinate 16,807, forward strand.
TTTTAAATAATATAAATAAATAATTATTAATAAAATATTAAAATTAAATATAAATTAAATTTTTATTATATTTTACTTATTTTATAATTATATTTAGTTAAAGTTATTTTTATTTTTTTTATTAATATAAATTAATTAATTTTAATTTATTATTTTCTTTTTAATTTTAGAATTTTATTTTTATATTTTTTTTAATGTTTAATAGTTTTTAATTATATAACTTAGTTTACTATAATTATAATACTTTAAAAAATTTTATATTATAAAATATTTAAATTTATTTTTTTAAGTTTACTATTATTATTTTTAATAATTTTTTTATTTTATTTTTTACTTTAGTTAGCTTAATATTTATTTTACTAATATTACTAAGTAATATTAATTTTAAGTTTATATAGTAAATTAGTTACTTATATATAAATATTTATAAATAAAACTAAAGTATATAAAAATTAATTAATATTATAAACTTTTTTAAATTTTAAAATATATTTATTATAATTATTAAAGATTTCTTAAGTTTATTTTTAAGTTTCTTTAGTTAAGCTTTTTAAGTAATTATTTAAAATAAGTTTAAATTATTTTAAAGTAATATTTTTAAAATATAATAAAGTAAAATAAAAACTTTCTTTATTTATATTAAAAGTAATTTTATAATTTTTATAATAAACTTTAAATTAAATTAAGTATAAGTAATATTTTTTAATATTTTTTTTAAATATAAAAAGTAATTAATATTTAATAAAGATCTTAATATTAATTATTTTAATTTTTTTTATTAAATTTATTAACTAAAGTTTTATTAAATTAATATATATTTTTAATAAATATTAAAAGCTTTTTATTTTTAAATAATAAAATATTAAATAAGTTTTTTATAATAATACTTTTATTTATATTAATTATAAAGGTTATATTTATTATTAAAAGGGTTAGTAAAGTTATAATAGCTAAGTTAAAGGAAAATTATACCCTAGCCTTTAGTTTAAAATCTAGAATTAATCCACAGCCTAACCTAATTAACTATAGCTAATTAAGTTAAACCTTAAAGATTTAGGCTATAAAGTATAACCACTAATTAAGGTTTAAGACTAAACTTAAAGTATATAAAACAGCCTAAATAATAAGGTTTAAATATAATGTAACTAACTTTAAGCCCCGTAACTTATAGTTTAATAACTTAACTAAACTAGATAGGTATCCTTCTATTAGGTTATAAAAGGCAGTAATAATTCTGCCTAAAAATAAATTACGTATATAATACAAAAGACTACCTAATAAAACAACGCACCCCTTTCAATAACTAAAAATAAGTTAACAGCCAATATACATTATAAACAGCTACAATAGCTAAAGGTAATAAAAAACTAACCGTAACTATAGCTAAAATAATAGCTACTACTATAAAAACTTATAATAAAGATATTATTAGTACTATAAAGAAGGTCTACTAAAGCCTAAAGAATAAAAAAGGTAAAAAAGAGTAACCTAAATTAATTATAAAAGAGAAAACGTAAATTAGCTAGGCTACTGTTAGCTAATAGCTACTAGATAAAGGTTTAATAGTAACCTATTGTTCTAATCTTAGTTAGGTAGTTTATCCTCTGTACCTAGGAGAGAAGTTATTAATATATAATATTTTAATTTAATATTTTAATAATATAAAATAAATTTTTAAGTAATAAATTAAAGTTAATTAATTTATATTAATAAAAAAATAAAAATTAATTTTAAATAAATATAATTATAAAGTAAGTAAAATATAATAAAAATTTAGTTTATATTTAATTTTAATTCTTTATTAATAATTATTTATTTAAGTTATATAAAAAAATATAAAAAATTAAATTTCATATATTTAATTATTTCCTTAAATTACTATTAAATTATAATTCTTTTAAATTATAATAGCTTATAATATTAATTTATTAAAGGTATATTTTATACGTAATTCTCTTTTAATTAATTCTTTAGTTTATACTTTATCTAAGGTATATACATTCGCTAGATCAGGTTATAATACATAACTATTCCCCTCCTTACGCCTGATTGCTATTTGTGAAAATATACCCTAAGTCTACTATGCAGCATAGGGTCAAGAAAATACTTATAACTATGGGGGAGAATTCTTTTGTATCACAGCTCTATTATAGGTAGTACGCACTACTAATAAATAGTTAAGGACATTAAATTATAATCAAACCATAATCCAGACCTGTTATAACCGCATGCTACTACTACTTATAATATAAACGTTGACTTCATTGCCGTGACCTGAACAAGATTTCTGCATCTTGCGGAACTGAATTCTGAGACCCTGTCGCATCATTTGGTGGCCTTTCCTTGGTGGAGAGTTTGATATCATAGTTAGTCAGGAGATGTGCGACAAATACCTTAATGGTAGTGCTTGCGAAGAATCTTCCTGGACAGGCATTACGGCCGTATCCAAAATGCATAGCCTGGGGCGAGGTTCCTGTAAACTGATATTTGTGTATGTTCTCGGGCGTCTTGGCCCGGAGATCCGAGAAGCGGAATCCATCGAATTCTTGCGGATTCTCCCATACCTCCGGGTCAAGTGAAATTCTACTTGCCGGGACTATAAAGTGCGTTCCCGCAGGGAAGGTCAACCCGTTAGAGAGTGTAAAAGTCTTGCGGACGATGCGGCTGAATGTCACTACATTCCGAGTTACAAATCGTTAATCTCGGTACCTTTTTTTTTTTTTTTTTTTTTTTTTCAAAAATGGTAACAATGAAAGAGGGCAATGAAACATACTAAGGAAAGCAGGGTTAAGACGCTGAGACTCCTTCATGTAACTGTCAAGCTTGCTTGTGTGGTTGATATAAAAGCTCTGCTTCAAGTCTAATCCAGTCGCTTCTAGGTTGATTGTGCTGATCTCATTTCGAAGCACCTCTAAGTCGTTAGGTCTGGCTGCTATGTCGAGGAGGATGTTTGTCAGTGTCGTTGCAGCTGTATGCGTGGACCCGACGTAAGCTACCAGGGCGAGTTCTGCTAAGTTTTCGAGTGTTTTAGGATGAGGTGATTTAGCATTGTTAACGACCAGCCATTGAAGGAGGTCAAGATGCTTCTCAGCGCCGGGCTCATTAAGGGATGCCAAACGGTCTCGTAAGATAGGCACCAACAGGCGTCTTGCCATGGCTTTTTGGTTTTGAACTCGGCGGGTTTCGGCAACTAGGAAACGGGCAGCGAACGGCCTGGCGAAGTGACTGTAGGCTTTGATTTTCCACCCAGCTGCAAAAACATCATCTACAAACTGAATGACGTTGTCGACCCATTCTTTATTGCGATTAAGGTCAGGTCCAACAAACACGCGACCCATGATGATGGCAATTAGCCTAGGTGCTAGTTTCTGAATATTTCCAGGTGTCCAGGTCGCTTCTCGAGTCAGTATAACCGTCTGCGAAATGCTCAAGCTAACATTTTAAGGGAGATATGAAAGGAAAACTCGAAGAGCACGAACCTTGGCAAGGGGGCAGCACATTTTGAAAGCAATATTCTATTTCCTCTTGGAGGACAGGAAGTAGATTTCCTTTAATCCGCAGTGTTTTGTTAGCAGTCTGCAAGGAAAGGTTTCATAGAAGAGATCTGTTCAACTATACCTAATTGTCGAACCACGTCGGTGAGAATGGTATGGGCTAGCAAAGTATCGCCAACTTGTAGCCAGTTGTAATCACCAATCATCCGCTGAATATTCACACAAGGCAGTTAGCATCACATTTCGGTCCGAGGTTGGATACTAAACAAATGCTGTTTGGTTTTTCGAACCCTCTGGGTAGCTCCGTGGAAATCAAGTGTTCCTTCGGGAAGCTGGCTTATTTCTTGGACGTAGTCCGCAGAAGCAATGACGAGGAATCCGGTAGGGCTGAACAGCTGGTAAAAACCGTGCTTGTACTTCTCATAACCCTCTCGCAGAAGCCCTCCTAGATTTTCGGTGTACGCCCTTTCAGCACCTGCGTAATCATTTCCAGTCAAGTTTAAGACGGGCAAATCGACGGTCCGCATCTTGACTCTTCTCACCCTTCGCCATTCATTAGCCAATTGAACAACTCCATAGGACACGGCGATACAGGCAAGAGATGCCAGGAGCTGAGACAACTCCATCTTGGCTGGACGCGACGAGATATTGAAGAAAACTTTTCGCTGGTATACACAGCATTTTGGGAAAGAGGAGAGTGTTAAACCACAAACGCAAATACTATGTATTCAGCAAGTGAAAGGCGCTCCCGCTTTTGTGCATGTGTCTTTCATAAATATTATCAAATCAGTCTGGCCATCTCATCTCTTGCATGGCTGACGATGGGACCCTCTTGGGCTTGGACACGTGTAGGGATATAAACTAACGCAAATGGGTTATACTGTATACTATCCGTAATTACCACGAGTGCTAGGCATTTGTTTTCTTTAGACGTGTTGATTACATAAAGTAGTCTAAATTTAACAAAGTTGTAAAAATTAACCCTGCTAGCACACCATTTGTCGGCATTTCACTTTCCGTTTACCACTTCCGGGATAGCATCAACAAACCAACTCACTCCCGTGCTACGTCATCCAGCCTAGTCAAAGAGGGAAAATGATAACAGATTCGGTCACATGGGTAATTACTGCATATGTGTCTATGCGAGGATCAGCCGCAATTACTTGATATGTGTATTGGTGGGGATTGGCGGCATCCTTATCTCGGCAGTATGGCGGTGATTTGCCCTAAAATCTGGGTCTATGTCTAGACGTACAGGGATTTGCCGCATGATTGTTGTACTCGTATCTCGGTGGTCTAACCGCATGGCTGCACCCACATTGGACTAGTATAAGGCGGTTTAAGGTAGTATAGAACAATACATCCATCGACACATTGCACTTTGAACCATCATAAATCTTGTTGTAATGGTATCTGTATATATGTTCCTTTAGGGTACATTTGACAGATGTAGCAGTGCGCAATTCCCTACAAATATCAACTTAGAGATACTTGACTTGTTCGAAAAGTGCCTGGGGTACGGTGTACATCAAGGTCTTCATCTTTGTTAATTTGGTCCATATACACGTAACTATTGCACGCTAAATGCGGTTGACCTGTCAGAATCAACTCCTTGGTTATGGGTAAATGCGGATCCGACGGCCTCGCCTAAGAGTACGAATTGGGACTCTCAATCCCCTGTAGATATCCCCTGAAGCGTAAGCATTCGCTATCATATCCATATGCGGTCAGCATGAGGCACGGGTCATTCGGTAAACAGCGTTAGCAGAGGGTTGTCTTACATAAAGCTTGTATTTTAATACGAATTTATAAGCTTAGTGAAAGAATAGTAATCGTGGTACAATAGTGTAGTACAAGGTATCAATTGGTTTATGTATACGAAACGGCGGAGATTTCATTATCAAATGATTGCTCCGTTTAATAGTTCTATTATTACTTAGTAATTATCTAGCGTCAAAATAATTACAAAACAATATTTTATTATAAAGAAAATACACGAAAAGTTATGCTTTAGAATTTCATGATTAGTATTCTCGTTCTTATACAAGAATCAGAATCTAAGTTAGGTAAATAATAGTAAATATACTCCGTACTTATATATGAAAACGTAACTTTAATAGCTTCCTTTTTAATCTAGTGCAGCTAATGATAATATTTTCTATTACTTGATTCAACCTAACTTGATCTGCTTACATAAATCCAAACTTATGAGTTGTCGGTTAGCTACTTTCAGCCTCGCAAGTTAAGCTATACGCTACTTGGGCAGCTTTGACCTCTGAATTATGAAATAATCAGTGAAAAATATGGTAACTGCGGCGTGTGATACTGTAACCGTAACAAAGTCGGTGTGAGATGTTGTGACGGTTAGGCTCTTGCTAGGTTGCTTTTAGGTTGTAACGCATGTTGAGCGAACACTAATGCTTCAGGCCTCGATTTGCAAGGAGCGGAGATAGTAGGCTGCTCCGAGCTTGTATCAATACCTATTGATTTAGAGAGGCCAATCTAACTATATAAGGGAAACCAATCTCAAAAATCGTCCTCATTAATCGGATCAGAGACTATTTCTTGGATCACTCATTCTATTCATATATTTAGTTGTGCTAGCTTTGCCTTCTCGAGGAGCAGTTCGTTCGTCATGGCACAATTCATCCTGGTCGAAGGGCACCCAGAGGTGGACACGGCGGTAGTCGCTGAGGAACTCTGGTGAGATCTATGACGCGATACTTCATCCTAAACCGGGTTTACTAATGTTAGGTTAAGTCAACTCTTACCAAATTCGAAGGTGTTTCCGAATAGTCTCATATTCGACCTCACGGCAGCGATTTCAGACCCAGCTCAAGGAAGTGGTCTTAAATTGCATAAGACAATGGTGAGTATACCAAAGGTACCTGAGAAATGAATCTAATAAGTGTATAGATCCAAAATCTTGTCAAGTCTGTTTTGAAAAACAACTCTACCTCGCATATTACTTGGATCCTTGTCAGCCAGCAACCTCGAAGCTCGCTGGCAGATGTATCTCTACAGGCTTACAGAGAAACCGTTACACAACAGGGCTTCCCGTTCCTTTCGATACTCCTTGAGCAAAATGTTCCCGAGCTATCGCATACCAACGGCCACAAAGATGATACTTGGAAGCTCGATGTGACCAATTTGACACCTACTGAAACTGCTCACAGATTGCATGAATATCTGGGTAAGTTCATATTTGGAATTGATTCAAGCGAGAATGATGCTAAATTGTGTCAATCCAGATGATTTGGAGCCTAGAGCGGTACTAAGAAGTAAGACCTTTGCGGATATCACTGGCTTTAAACATGAGTTCATTCGCGACTTGCATCAAGGGCAGTCAGGCCACGAGGTTAATCTTCTTTGCTGGCTAGTCGGCCGCACGCGTGACCATGGAACCATGCTGTTCTTGCCCGTGGGCGATAGCAGTGGAACCATTCAAGTTGTTGTAGACAAAGCGAAGGTGCCCTCATGGGCCGAACTGAAGACATTGAAAACGGAGTCGAGTCTCAAGGTCTCGGGAACCCTTTCATTATCTCGTGGGAAGGCTGAGATCCTCCTGGAGAAGGCTTCAATCATTTCTAAAGCCACCAAGCTGCTCCATCCAGAGATTCGTAAGTTGGACAAGGATATTCTAGCTAACGCCAATACCGACAAGGTCCTTGCCAACCGGCATCTCTATCTCCGGAATCCTCTGATTTTGGCACTGAACGCATACCGTTCACACTTCTTCACAGCCATCCATGAGTGGTTCAAGGACCATCAATTTGTGGATATCAGTGCACCCCTCATTACACCGTCGATTCTTTACGAGCCTAACTCCGCCATTCACCTCACCAATTTGAAGACAAATAAAACTTTGTTCCTCTCTCAGTGCGCGGGCTTCTATCTCGAGGCTGCTGCTCATGCCCATGAGCGTGTCTACAACCTTGGTCCGAGCTTTCGGAATGAGAGTCGCACGAATCGTCATCTGATGGAATATTGGCACATCAAGGCAGAGATTTGTTCCGGCAAGATGGATGATATTATGGATCTTGTTGAGATATTTTTGCGCGACATCTCAGAAACGCTATTACCGTTCACAGACAAACTCACGGCCATGATGGAGACCAAGCGACCTCGTATCCAGATCCCCTTCCCAAGAATATCCTATATAGATGCTGTGGCTCTCTTAAACGAAAAGGGCTTTCCCCTTTCGTTCGGCCAGAATATCTCCAAACAAGCTGAGAACATACTGTCAGAGCATTTTGGCGGACCGCTATGGATTTCCCACAAGCCGCGGGATCTGGAGCCGTTCCCGTATTGCATTTCTCCAGAAGATGAACGGTTGTCTATGACGGCGGACCTGATCTCCTCGGGAGGCTTTGGTGAGATCTGCGGCGTTGCAGAGAAATCTTATACTAGGGAAGAGCTTGAAACTCGGATGAAAGAGAAGGGAAAGATGGAACAGATGGACATCTATTCGTGGGTTTTGGAATCTCGCGATTTTGGTATGGTGCCACATACAGCCTTTGGAATGGGCTTTGAGAGAGTCTTGCGGTGGTTCTGTGGCATACCTCATGTAAAGGATGCGATCCCGTTCCCTAGAATATTCGGACGTGAGCCTATTCCTTGAGCATATTGTCCACCTAGGTTGAAAACACATGACTAGATTCGGTTTACTCGGCATAATTATAAATAGTACCTGTACTTATGCACTCTGCCCTTGACGCTCACTGTCCTTGCTCTCACTGCCCTTGCTCGTCTCACTTCCCTTGCTCGTCTCACTTCCCTTGCTCGTCTCACTTCCCTTGCTCGTCTCACTTCCCTTGCTCGTCTCACTTCCCTTGCTCGTCTCACTTCCCTTGCTCATCTCACTTTTACAAATAATCCTCTACCAGGGGGTCCTGTAGATACCTTCCCTAACATACGTCTGCTCTGGAGTAAGCGATCAACACCCTTACACCTAACTTGGCAAAATGAACGACGAATGCTCACCCCGAGATGGTTTCTGTCTTGTTTCTTTTACTTGCTTGAATAATTCTCTCCTCTATTCGAACTCACCCACGGTCTTTGGCTTGTCTCTTTCCCATTGCTAAACCTATTTCTAATGAGCAACATTAGGATTGGATCAATTCCGTTGTACCGAAATCGTCCTCGCGCCATTCTTATCCGGTACAACTATCTCTATTCCAGCACTTGAACAGCTGTTACTGGCCATAGTCTGTCTGATAATGGCAAGCTCCAGTGTCAATAGAGATCTAAAACCTGCTGGATCTCAAGATACTCTCACAGGCGAGATTCAAAGCGAGGAGTCGGAAGCTGAAAGAGACGTGCACAGAGATGCAAATAACGATAACCAAAGAGAAGAGATCGAACCAAAAGACAATGTACTGCAACTACCTGCCGCTACAACACATGACGCCGACACGACACTCGATACAACATTGACACATGAACGGGAGCCGACACCATGGTACAAGAGGGCAAATCCACTGCTGTGGAACATCCCGCCGATTCCGAAGGAGCGCACAGTATCTAGAGAGCATCAGGCCAGCTTCTTTAGCAAAGTCTCCTTTGCATGGATGACGCCCCTAATGACGGTGAGTCTAACATGGACTCTGCATTCTTGACATACGCGACAAGCAAATGGGCCCAGCAACTAGGTATCATGGACTAACAGACAAATGCAGACGGGATACAGACGTCAGCTGGACAAACAAGATATCTGGCTCATCAATCCAGATAGGGCCTCTGAACGACTGATTTGTCAAGTAAAGAACGCCTTCCATAGACGAGTCCGGAACAAACAACAGAATCCGCTCTTCTGGGCGCTGCATGAGACATTCATGTTCGAGTTCTGGCTCGGCGGCTTGTGTTCGCTGGTAGCATCCGTATTGCAGGTCTTTACTCCCTTCACGCTCCGGTACCTGATCCAATTTGCAACCGATGCCTACAATGCCCAATTGAGTCATACAACGCCTCCTGTGGTTGGTCAGGGTATCGGTCTAGTTGTCGGTGTCACTATAATGCAACTTTTGCAAAGCACCTGTACGAGCCACTATATCTATCGAGGAATGTTGATCGGCGGTCAGACTCGTTCTGTGCTTGTTGGCCTCATCTACGAAAAGTCCATGGTTATTTCCGGTCGTGCTAGAGCTGGCGGTTCCAAAGAAGCTCAAATGCACAAGGCAGGCGAGAAAGAGGATGAAAAAAATGGTGCTGGTTGGAGTAACGGCCGAATTACTAGCTTAATGAGCGTCGACACATCCCGCGTCGAACAGCCCTTAACTTCCTTTCATATGATCTGGACATCTCCCATTACTTGCCTCATCACCCTCGCCCTCTTAATCGTTAACTTATCATACAGCGCTTTGGCTGGCTTCGGGCTACTCGTCATTAGTGTTCCCCTGCTGACTAGGGCTATGCGAAATCTTCTCCACCGACGACATGCCATTAACATGATCACTGACAAGCGTGTCTCACTCACCCAGGAGATACTTCAATCCATTCGTTTTGTTAAATATTTTGGCTGGGAAAAGGCTTTTGTTGACCGCCTGGAAGAAATTCGTTCCAGGGAGATTTCTTCTATCCAAACCCTACTAGCGATCCGTGACAGTATTAACGCTGTTAGCATGTCCATGCCTATCTTTGCGTCCATGCTTTCATTTATTACTTTTTCACTAACCCATAGTAATCTGGCGCCAGCGGAAGTCTTCTCGTCTTTAGCCTTGTTTAATAGTCTCAGAATGCCCCTAAATCTATTGCCTCAGATCCTTGGTCAGACTATCGACGCATGGTCGTCGCTTCAGCGTATCCAACACTTTCTTCTTGAGGAAGAGCAGGAGGAGAACTTCATTTATATACCTGACGAAAAGCTTGCTATTGAGCTGGTTGGCGCCTCCTTCACTTGGGAGGGAACGCCCAACCAAGACCCCGACAACAGCGTCGAGAGCAATGGCGCTGCGAAGACCAAGAAAGATGTCGAGAAAGTCGATGAGAAAAAGGAGATTTCTCAGCATAGTTCTTCCGAGGAGAGCAGTGTCGATACCGTTTTAGAGGAACGCGAGCCGTTCAAGCTACAGGATCTTAGCTTCCAAGTCGGACGAGACGAACTGATTGCTGTTATTGGCACCGTCGGTTGCGGTAAAAGCTCGCTACTCTCTGCTCTAGCGGGTGATATGAGGAAAACGAATGGTGATTTGATATTTGGCGCATCTAAAGCGTTCTGTTCTCAGTATCCCTGGATTCAAAATACAACATTACAGAAAAACATTACTTTTGGCAAGGAGATGGATAAACAGTGGTATAAGGATACTATTAGAGCGTAAGCAACGGTCCCGTATAAGTGATATTCTGCACCTGAAACTAACCGAAGGTTTATATAGATGTGCCCTTCAGACGGACTTGGACATGCTGCCTAATGGCGATCAGACGGAAATTGGTGAACGGGGTATTACAATTTCCGGTGGACAAAAGCAGCGTCTTAATATTGCGCGAGCAATTTACTCTAATGCCGATATAATTCTTATGGATGACCCGCTGAGTGCTGTTGACGCCCACGTTGGCCGTCATATTTTTGATAATGCTATTCTGGGCTTGCTGAAGAATAAATGCAGAATTCTTGCTACCCACCAGCTCTGGGTTCTCAGCCGCTGTGATAGGATTGTCTGGTTGGACTCGGGCAAGATTCACGCAATCGACACATTTGAAAATCTTATGCGTGACCATAAAGGGTTTCGAACTCTGATGGAAACTACTGATGTTGAGAAAAAGCGGGAAGAGGGAAAAGAAGAGGCTAATGGAAAGCAGCCGTCTCCGACTGAATCTGTGAAGGCCCGAGAGGACAACGAGAACCTGAAAGGTGCTCTTATGCAACAGGAGGAAAGGCCCGAGTCGAGCGTGCCATGGGGTGTATATGGAGCGTATATTCGTGCTTCAGGTACTATTCTCAACGGACCGCTGATATTCTTTATTCTGGTTCTCGCTCAAGGCGCCAATATTGCAACTAGCTTATGGCTGTCTTACTGGACCTCGAATAAGTTTAACTTATCAACTGGCCAGTACATTGGCATTTACGCCGGCCTTGGTGCCTTCCAAGCCCTCCTTGTGTTCCTCTTCTCTGTCTCGCTCTCTATTATGGGCACCAGCTCTAGTAAGGTTATGCTCCGTGAAGCCGTTTTCCGCGTTCTGCGAGCACCTGTATCATTTTTTGATACTACGCCCTTAGGCCGTATTACAAACCGCTTCTCGCAAGACATCAATGTTATGGACAACAATCTCACAGACTCCTTACGGTTGTTTTTCCTTACTCTCGGTACGGTTACGGCTGTATTCGCCCTTATTGTTACTTACTTCCACTTCTTTGCTATTGTTCTGGGTCCTATGTATATCCTTTGCATTCTGGCCGCATTGTATTATCGTGCATCTGCCCGCCAGGTCAAACAGTTTGAATCTACTCTGCGATCTACTGTTTTTGCTAAATTTGGGGAGGGCCTCACCGGCGTTGCGTGCATCCGCGCGTACGGAGTTCAAAACCAATTCGTTCAGGAACTTCAAAGGGCAATGGACGACATGAATAGCGCGTATTATCTGACCTTTTCCAATCAGCGGTGGTTAGCTACCCGGCTTGATCTGATTGGCAACCTGCTTGTCTTTATTATCGGAATCCTTGTTGTTACATCTCGTTTTGGCATCAATCCTTCTATTAGCGGTCTAGTATTAAGCTATATCCTAACTATTGTCCAGATGCTTCAGTTTGCTATACGTCTACTAGCAGAAGTTGAGAATAGCATGAATGCTGTTGAACGCCTTCATTATTACGGTAATATGCTGGAAGAAGAGGCACCATTACAGACCGTCGATGTTCGAAAGTCTTGGCCTGAGAGAGGTGAAATTATTTTTGAAAATGTTCAAATGCGCTATCGACCCAACCTTCCTCTTGTTCTTCAAGGATTTTCAGCACATATAAAAGGTGGCGAGCGTATTGGAATTATTGGCCGAACTGGCGCAGGAAAGAGCTCTATTATGGGCACTTTATTCCGACTTGTTGAAATCTCAAAGGGTTCCATTATAATCGACGGTATTAATACTGCTACTATCGGTCTATATGATTTGCGATCCCGCCTTACGATTATTCCGCAAGATCCAACCCTGTTTTGCGGTACTGTCCGCACCAACCTCGACCCTTTCAATGAGCATAACAGCACCGAACTCTGGTCAGCCTTACGCCAAGCCGGCCTTGTCTCTACAGATGCTGATGGGGAAGGTTGCAAAACGGGCCAGATCCGCCTAGATAGCATTGTTGAGGAAGACGGCTTGAACTTCTCCCTCGGCCAACGGCAGCTTATGGCTCTAGCCCGTGCACTCATCCGGGGCTCGCAGATTATTGTTTGTGATGAGGCAACTTCCTCTGTGGACATGGAGACGGATGACATGATTCAAAAGGCGATGGCCGTAGGCTTCCGGGGCAAGACGGTGCTGTGCATTGCGCATCGACTGCGCACGATTGTGGGTTACGACCGCATTTGTGTTATGGATGCGGGAAGGATTGCTGAGCTGGACACACCATTGGAGTTGTGGAAGAAAGGCGGTATTTTCAAGAGTATGTGTGACCGGAGCGGTATCCGAATGAGAGACATACAGAGTGCTCGAGAAGAGCTAGAGAGATTATCCGGGCCGGGTGCAATTTAAAAAATCATTCTTATCTATGTTTGTTTATTTATTTATTTATTTTATTATTAACGTCCACTAAGTAAGCTAGTTATATAAGTCCTTATCTAAGTACTAGGATAGTAGGAGCTGCTGAGTTTAAATTAGGTATTTACTATGTTTTAATATAATAAAGGAAATAAAAAAGTATTAATTTATTTTATATATTTATTTTTATAAAAGGGGGGCTATATAAGCTTATTTTTTTTACTAATTTTTAAAAATCCTTATACCCTCTATTACTAAAGAGGTATTAAATATAAGTAATTTTAAAATATACTTTCCTGTTTAATATATTAAAAAGGAAAAGGGTTATTATATAATATTTTATAAAATATTTTTATATTTTTAGTTTTTATATTTATAAATAAGCTTAGTATTATATTTAAATTTTTTATAATATTTTATAAAGTTTTTATATTTAAATTTTTTAATTAATAGCTTATATAAAATTAAGTATAGAAAATATAGTTTTAAAGGTATGAAAGGGACTTTATAAAGGCCTTATTTATTAATTTTATATAACTTTAGGTAATTATTATTTTAATTATTATTTTATATTTTTTTATATTTTTTATTTATTTATTTTTTAATAAAGGTAATAGTAAAGTAATTTTTTAAGTAGTAAAAAAGTTTTAAATTTTTTTTTATTAATTAATTAGCTTTTTTATTTTTTAATATATTTTTATAACTTAAGATTTAGGCTATTTTTATAATTACTTATAAAAGTAATTTTTAGGTAATTTAATATAACCTTATATAAGCTCTTTAAAATAAAGTAAAAGTTAACTTTAGTATTTTATTTACTATTACTAAATTATTTAAGAAAAATAAAATTTCTTAAATATTTAAGTTTATAAAGGTATATATTTTAATTAACTTTATAATTTTAAAAATACTTACTACTTTAGTATTATAAACTTTTATATTAATAAAAAGGCTATATATTATAGTTTTTTTAAAATTATAATATATAATAGCTTTTTAACTAATATTACTTTATTTATTTTATAATTTATTTAAGTAAGTAGGGAAGGTAAACTTAAGGAGGCTATTAAGTAGTTTTAAGTATTTTTCTATTATTTTTAACTTTAATAAACTTTTAAAGTTTAAGCTTACTTAAACTACTTTATTATTTTTAATAAATAAAAAAAGTTAAATTATTTTTTTTACTAAAGTTATAATATATTATAATTAAATAAGGGAAACTTTAAAAAAAAGTTTTTTATTAATATATTTATTAATTAAGTAATTTTTATTTAAATTTATAAAGTAAGCTATTATATAAAGTTTAGTTTATATTACTTATATTAATACTAGGGGGATTTTTAATTTTTTATATATAATAAAAAAGTTAATTATTTTTTATATAAGAATAATTACTTTAGCTACTATTTTAAATAAAGGTTTTAAAATTATAGTTAATTTTATTAAGCTTATTTTTACTTATTTATTTAAGTTTATTATATTTTATTTACTTTTATTAAGCTAAAAAACCTTTATTTTATATAAGGCTATAGGGGTAACGTAAACCTTAGCTACTATAGTTATTATATTTAATAAAGATTTTTTTTATATTTTATTTAAAAATTTTAGAAAATTAGCTACTTTAAAGGTTTTTTTTTTTATAATCCTAAGGTATTTTTTAAAAAAAAGCTATAAATTTAAGTATATCTTTAATTATTAAATTAAATCCTAAGGGATTATAATTCTTTCTTTAAAGTTTACTTCTTTATTATATACTTAGGTTTTAGTTTTATAAAAGTATATAAGTTTAACTTTATTTAAGTTAAAAAAGATTACGTTTTTATTACCTTAGTTTAAAGTATTTTTTTAATTTTTACTAAAGCTTTTAAGTAATTTCTTTAATATTAACCCTTACTATTATAATACTAATATTATTTATATATTTAAAGCAGGTATTAAGGTTATTAAACTTTAGGCTAGGGGAAAAATAAAGTATAAAAATAATAAGAAAAATAAAGGACTTTTATAAAGCTTTATATTTTAACTTTATTTTTAAAAAAGTAGTCCTATAGTTATTTTAAATAAAAGCTTTATAGCTATTTATAAAAAAGTTAACTTATTTTATAAAAAGGGGGGGCTTTTTTATACTTTAAGTTTATATACTAGGTAGTTATATATAATAATATTAAATATACTAAAAATATTAAATATAAAAAAGGAAATAATAAAACCTTAGGCTAAGGTAACTTTAATATTATATAATAGGTAAGTAACTAAGTTTATTATAAACCTTTTTAAAAAAGCTTTAAAATATTATTTTAATAGTAGTTTATATTTTATTACTAAAAAAAAGATTTTTTTAATTAGGAGTTTTTTAAAGCTTTTATTTATATAAAAAAGTAAGGAAATAAGTTTATAGTTTTTATATATAATATATACTTTTTTTAGCTTTTTAAGTTTAAGAATAATAGTAATTTTTATATTTTAGAAAAAAAGTAAGTAGTATTTTATTATTAAATATTTATAAAAAAAGTTAATTATATATTTACTAATAGTAGGCTAAGTAAGTTATAAAAAAGTAATTAATATACTATTTATACTAAATATAGTATTTCTTAACTTTATTATAGTTTTTTTAATTTTTAATTTTAATATTATTTAGTTTTAGTAAATATTTTTATTAATAAAAAAATTCTTTTTTTATAAATTTAAAATATTTTCTTTTATTATTTTATACTTAAGAAGTTTATTTTTAAAAAAAGTTATTTTTTTTATAAAGTTTAAAATACTTTTATTTTTATTTATTAAGGGGGGTAGTTAAAAGTAATTTATTATTTTATATTATTTAGCTATTAATTAAATATTTTTAATAATATTAGCTTTTACTATAATTTTATTTTAGTAAGCTTATTTACTATAGTATATAATATTTCTAAGGGTTTTATAAACTTCTTTATAAATAAAGGAGCTATTTACTACTTTTTTATAAATTTTATAAGCTACTTTATATTTCTTTAACTACTATAGTATACTATAGCTATTTTAATACTTAGTTTTACTAACTACCTTTATAATTTATTTAAAAAGGTTTTATAGGGCTTTAGTATACTTATTTAAGTTAGTTTTTAATAGTATAATTAAATTAATTATAAAAAGAGTTTAGGTAAAAAAGTATATAAATTAACTAAAGTCTTCTTAGTATTTTATTAAAATATATATTTTTTTTATTTTTAAAGTTATCCTTAGGGACTTAAGTAAGTTTATAATTACTATATAATAATTTAATTTTATATTAAAAAAATATTTAACTTTAGTTAATATAAAGTAATTATTAAAAGCCAGGTTAGTGAAAGAGAGTAAAAAGGAATAAAGGATAATTACAGGTAGCTATATAGTAAATACATAAGCTTAAGGTAGTAAAGTAATTATATTTATTTTTACCTTTTTTAATTCCTTCCTTAGATTTTAGGTTTTTTATAGTATTATTACTAAGCTAAGGGCTTTACAACCTTTAGCTTACGCCTTTATAATATAGTTAATATATAGCTATTATATAATTACACCTTTTTTAAATAAGCTTTAATATATTACCCTTCTTTCTAAGGTATTACCCTAGTACTTTTAATAATATTCCTTTTTTTAACCTTATAATTAATCCCCTTTATTAAAGATATTTATAATATCTTGACCTAATACTTATAAAGTATAGGGTAAGTTCTTAAGGTAATAAGCTAAGGTTAATTAGTTTATATTAGCAAAAAGGATAAAAAGTAGCTTTAAGTAAATATAATTATAAAGTAAGTAAAATATAATAAAGATTTAGTTTATATTTAATTTTAATATTTTATTAATAATTATTTATTTAAGTTATTTAAAAAGTATAAAGAATTAAATTTTATATATTTAATTATTTTTAATAACTTACTTTTAAAATTATAAGCCTAAGTATAAAATTACTATTTTATAAGTAATTTATCTAAGGTAGTTTATAATAAACTTAATACTTTTACGTTAATTAGTTCTTTAAGTAAGGTATTTTTTTATAGTATAGTTTTAATATATTTTATCTTAAATTAGGCTATAATATAATATCTCTTTTTTATTAGTTTTATTTTTAAAGTTAATTATATAATAGTATTATAAATATAGCTTAAATTTTATAAGTTTATTTATTTATTTTTTCTTTTTTAATTATATTATTATAAATATAAAAATTTTAAACCTTATTTTTTATAAAGCCTATAAGTAATTATTACTTACGTTAATTATTTTAACTAATAAATCTAAAGTAAATATATTTTATTTATATTATTTTTATAAATTAGTTACTTATTATATAATTAAGGATTTATTTTATTATTATAAGTATATTAAATAAGGTTATTTTTATAATAAAATATTAGTTATATTTTCTTATAGGTAATATATCCCTTTTATAATAGAATAATATTAATAAAACTTTCTTAATAATAAAAGTATTAGATTAATAAAAAAAATTAAAAAAAAAGGAAAAGAAAGTTAAAAAAGCCTTAGATTTTTTTTATACTTAATTTACTAATTTTTAAAGTAAAGTAATAGCTACTGTAAATTATTTATTTTATATTTACTATATAAAAAAAAAGGTTAAAAAGTATAATAGTAAACTAATTTATTATAAAATATAAAAATTAAATAAAGAAAATAGTATTTTTAAAGCTTAGGTAGTATAAGATCTTTAGTACCTAGGGGTACTTAATAATATTGATTAAACCTTTTTAAGTATTAGTTTAAAGTTTATAAATTTAGGTTTTTTTATATTATTAAAGAAAACTTATATATCTTTTTCTTTTACTTAGGCTAGTTTTTTATTTATTAAGTAACTAACGTTAAGAGTTTTAAATATAATTTTAAATTTTTTTAAAAGTCTTAGATTAGTTTTATTATATTAAAGCTTTTATTACAGCCTGACCTAAGATAAGGTATATTAGGAATATACTATAGAAAAATACTTTACTTAAAGAACTAATTAACGTAAACGTAATAAACTTATTATAAACTACCTTAAATAAATTACTTATAAAATAGTAATTTTATACTTAGGCTTATAATCTTAAAAATAAGTTATTAAAAATAATTAAATATATAAGATTTAATTCTTTATACTTTTTAAATAACTTAAATAAATAATTATTAATAAAATATTAAAATTAAATATAAACTAAATTTTTATTATATTTTATTTACTTTATAATTATATTTACTTAAAACTACTTTTTATTCTTTTTGCTAATATAAATTAATTAACTTTAGTTTATTATTTTAAAAATTTACTTTATATTATTAAAGTATTAAGTTAAGATATTATATATTAATAACTTTTATTTAAAAAAATACTAAGTACCTTTAAGTAATATAAACTATTATACCTAAAGCTAGATTAGCTATTAATAACCTACCTACTAACCTTAGTATATTTATAATTAAAAGTAATAGTAATATTATTATAATAAATTTATTTAATATTTCCTTATTTAAAAGCCTAAAACTTTTTATACTTATTTAAAATATATATTAACTTAATAAAGTCTTAGTTAATAAATTTAATAAAAAAAAACTAAAGATTATTAATATTAGAATTTTTATTAAATATTAATTACCCTTTATATTTAAGGAAAATATTAAAAAGCTTTATTTTTATTTAATTTAACTTAAAGTATACTTTAAGGACTTTAAAAATATTTTTAATATTATTAAAAAGAAAGTTTATTTTACTACCTTATACTTTAAAGATACTACTTTAAAATAGTTTAGGCTTATTTTAAATAATTATTTAGAAAGTTTAGCTAAAGAAGCTAAAGAATAAATATAATAAATTTTTAGTAATTATAATAAATATATTTTTAAGTTAAAGAAAGTATTTAAAAATATTAGCGAAAACTAAATAATTAAAAATACCTTAGTTAAACTATATTATAAAATTTTAAAATATTACTGTATATTTTAAATAAAATAAGTTAGCCTTTATTAAGCAATTTTATAATAGCCTTAAATAAAGAGTTAAAGAGAAAGTATATAATATTAATTAATTAACTTATACTTTAATTTTATTTATAAATATTTATATTTAAGCTAATAATTTACTATATAAACTTAAGATTAGTATTACTTAATAATATTAGCAAAATAATTATTAAGCTAATTAAAGTAAGAAATAATATAAGGAAATTGCTAAAGATAATAGTAGTAAACCTAAAAAAATAGATTTAGATATTTTATAATATAAAAAAGAATTTAAGTATTATAACTATAGTAAATTAAGCTATATAGTAAAAAATTATTAAGTACCTAAGAAAAAATATAAAAATAAAATTCTAAAATTAAAAAAGGAGGTTTATATTATAAATAAAAGTAAATAATTTTTTAATTTATTATAATAAAAAAATAGTAGCTATCTTTAATATAAAGAAGAGCTAGAGGAGATAGGTAAAACTAAGGAAGAAATAACCTTGCCTAAAACTATACTTAACCTAGTTAGGAACCCTATAATTAATAATATAACTTAATAAAACTATAGGTTACTATTTTTTAGAAAATAGTTTAGTAATATTACTAATTTTATTAAAAGTAAATCTAAAGAAATTAATAAACTTATTAAATTTTAATATTAAGTTAATATTTATAACCTTAAGTAAAATATTAAATTTTTTATTTACTAAAAACTTTAAGATAAATTTATATAATAGTAAATATATAATAATAAATAATAAATTATTATAAGTTTAAATATAAATAAAATATAAAAACTCCGAGGAGATTACTAATAGATACTTTAAGATTATCCTTAGATTAACCTTATAAATAATAATTATTATAAAATTTATTAAATAAGGTATATTACTTATTAATATTTATATTACCTAAAGTAGAAAATAAAATATAATATATTTTTATAAAGAAACTTAGTAATTTTAATTATAAATTTATATTATAAAGGATATTATAATAGATAAAAGGTTACTTATAAATTTTAAGAATTATATATTATAATTTTTAAACTATATTTAATTATACTAAGAAAATACAGAAACTATAAATAAATTAAGAACTACTTAAGTTATTAATATACTATTTACTAAATTAGGAAGATTTTTTAATAATATAATTAAAATAAAGAAATTATAGTATATACTTTTGGATAGTATTAATAATATAATAAGTTAAAATACCTTAAATATTAAGGATTTAAACTAAAAGAATAGTATAATATAACTTTAGAAAAAAAATAAGTTAAAAGATAATAATTTATAAACTAGTTATATAAATTAAGATTTAATTTTAAAACTTATACTAAAGTACTTAATAAACTTCTTTAAAGATATTATAAACTTTAAAAGACTTTTAATAATTTATAAAATAATAAAATCACTTATAATATATATATTAAGTAAATAAAACTATACTATAGAGTAGTAGAATAAATTAATTATAAAAATTTATATTATAAATTATATATATTATAAAAAATTAAAAACTAGTATTTAAAAAACTAAAGAAGGTTTTAAATAAAGGGTACTATAAAACTAATAAAGAATTTATATTCTTTAAAAAGGAATATAAATATAATAATAATAAAAAATAAGGAGTTTTTAAAAAAGAAATTACTTTTATAATAATATAAAATAAGGAACTACTTAAAATTTTAGTAAACTTTAAGGTAAATAAAAATTATATATTAGCTATAACTATAATATACTTATTTATTTTATAATACTTATTTAAAATAGTTTAAATAGCTGGTTATAAATATAAAATAATACTTAATTATACTTATAAAAGTATTATTTATTAATTATATAAACTAATCTCTTTATTTTTATTAATTACTTATTAATTTAGCTTAGCCTATTTATTAATATAAACCTAATATAAGGTTTATTTTTTGGGAATCCTTTTTATATTAACCCTATAGGAGCTTAGCCTATTATATTACTATTAAACCTTTATTTAATAACTATTAGCTAACTTAGCTAATTTATATTTTCTCTTTTATAATTAATTTAGGTTACCCTTTTTTACCTTTTTTATTCTTTAGGCTCTAGTAGAGAAGGTCTACGGTATTAATAACGTCTTTATTACAATTTTTTATAGTAGCAGCTATTATCTTAGCCATAGTTACAGTCGGTTTTTTATTACCTTTAGCTATCGTGGCTGTTTGTAGTAGTAGTTATTAAAAGGGTTTATTGCTTTTGTAATTATTACTGCCTTTTATAACCTAACGGAAGGATGCAATAGGCCTATCTAATCTAGTTAAGTTATTGAACTATAAGTCGCGGGGCTTAAAGTGTAATTACATTATTGTGACAAGCTGAGCTCCTATAGTGTTAGTATAAGAGGAATTCCCAAGGGACAAACCTTGTACTAGGTTTATGTTAGCGGATAGGCCAGGCTGGACTGGCGGGCAATTAACAAAGATAAAAGGGGTTTGTTTACACAACTAGTAGATAATACTTTTGTAGGTATAATCAAGCGTTGTTCTGTATTTACAACTGGCTATCTAAGCTATTCTAAACGAGCGTTGTGAAATAAATATATAGTTGGGCGTTCACTTGGTGTTTACGCCGTTGTAAGTAAATACTTTCCCGATTGGGTTCCTGTTCACCGAGTGTTCACTCATTGTGTCGTGAACACTTGTACGATTGGATGGGACGGTCCGTCCTTTATCCGAGGTGCCTACCCTGTAGGCCCGTTGTTGCGACCATAAATGTATTAGTTCGTAATATAGTACTCCCCTCCCGTTGGTCTTGTCCTTAAGGCCTAAGCTGCTTCCTATATAAGCGTCGCAGTCCCCTTATTAGTTTAGGTAAGTATTTCTTCCTCCTTCTAACCTTTTTATTATACTGGACCGTATATCTAAGACTAAGGCTAAGTCCCGGGTGACGCAGTTTCGCGAATCTTAATCTTTATTTATTTAAACTTTTGGATTTAAGGTTGTTCCTTATTTACGGTATTTTAATAGTAAGTTAAAGTGTATATCGGTTGAAGGTTACAGTAAGTGTGGTCACTGCTATTCATTAGGTCGTCCTTGTAACGGTTTATTTATTCCGATGTCTTCTCATAGGTACCCTCCTTTTCTTTTAGTCATTCCTTATTAATTTATTTACTAGTTAATAGGATTACCGAGGAGTTAAAGCGTTTAAAGCAGCAAGAAGAGGTGGCTAAGTAAGTGTTACTGGAGCGTTGTTGTCAGCAGGCCGAGCAACAGAAGCAAGTTGATAAGGCGCTTGCTTGATTGATGCGGTTGCGGAAGCTTCGCCGTATGCTTTGCAATTGCGGAGTGGAGATGGTAAAACGTAGTTTAAGCGCGGAGGAGATAGAGGAGTTAGATCGTCGCAAGGAGGAAGAACGCCAGGCAGAGCTGGCTCGTGTGCAGCGCGAAGAGGCGCAGCTTCTTCGCGACGTGCAGTCTATAAGCGGGGTTAGCTGGTTTTCTTCCAGCGCCGATTTAGGGTTCTTAGATCCTGATCTTCTTACCTTAATAGGGGGTGCTCCCTCGTCGTCGTCTTCTTAGGTTTTGCAGGGTGTTCTAGTTCTTCCTGTATTTATTTTTATCGTACTTGCAGTTGTTTCCGGAGTTTGTTTTGGAAGATTTTTAGAGCAGCGCTAGCGTATTCGAAGTTACTTTCTGGTTCCTAGCTATCTGCGTCCCTGTCGTATCCTTTCTATTCCACTAGGTATTGGAGTTCACCGGTTATTTTATCTATTTTTAGCGATGTTATTTTATTAACTTCGTATTCGAGTTCTTCGCCTTAAATAACGATTTTATCCTTAATGAGTTCTCCAGTGTCTTCATTTATTAGTGCTTTTTCTAGTAGTAAGACGTGGAAAATCGGGTGTACTGGTTTTCCTTGTTTATTTAGCTGTTCTAGGAGGTCCAGTTTGTAATTAACTTCGCCGATTTTCTTTAAAATCCTATAAGGCCTGACTTTCTTATAGTCTAGCTTATCGCTTGGCCTGTTTGTTTTAATGTTAGCTTGTTTTTCTCCTTGAGTATGTTGCAGTAGGTAGACCATGTTTCCCTCCTGAAGGGTTAGTCCTCTAAGCCTTTTCCTATCCATATACTTCTTTATACGTTTTTGCATAAGTTCTAGTTGCGCGCGCAGTTCTTAATGTAATTCTTTAAGCTCGTCCGCCTTAAGCATTACTTTTTACACGTCTTTTCCTTTTTGTAGTATTCTATATACTTAAGGGTAATACCCTTTGTTAGCGTAAAATAGCGAAAGTTTTATAGATTCCGAGACTAAATTGTTGTAGGAGAATTCTGCATTAGGTAAGTACTTAACCCAGTCGTTCTAGTCGAAGTTAATGTAGCTTCGTAAGTATGCTTTAACGATCTGGTTGGCGTATTCCGTCTGTCCGTCCGTTTAAGGGTAGTAAGCGGTGCTGGCTTTATAGTTTATACCTATCCTTACTGTAGCGCTTTACTAATATTTGGACATAAACGTTAATCCTCTATTGGAAATGATTTCCGCAGGTAATCTATATTTCAAGGCTATATACTTTTATATTATATAGCCTAATTCTTCTACTATACTTCCTTCTTTATACAGAATAAAGATACCTTATTTCGTCAATCTGTTAATAATAACAAAGATACTATTGTATATTATATTTATTATAGGCTCCTTTAATAGTAGTAGCTTAATAATGTAATTAAATAAGATAAAGCTCTAAGGGTGCTCTGGTACTGGTAATAGTTGCAGTTTGCCGTAAGGTTTTTATCGACTAGACTTCGTTTTTGCGCATAAGATATATAATTAAACGATTCCTTTAATGACTTTCTTTATACTTGTAAAGGTATAGTACCGTTATACTTATTGCAGTATCTTAATAACTCCCTTATGTCTATATAGCGGGTGCTCGTGGACCGTCTTTGTTACTTCTTTCTGCAGTGATTCTGGTACCTAGATTTTTTTATTTTTATAGGGAATTCCTTCGGTAAGGGTCACGTCCTCAGGGAACTGATCTGATGTCCAGTTGCTGACTTTATCCTTAATTTTATCAAGGATGGGGTTTCTATCTTTAATTATGAAAAAGGTATTAATAGCTACTAATTCATAATACCCTTCTACCGTTTCTTAAAACATTAGCGAGGTAAGTTTCAGCATTAGTTTAAAGTAGTTTTCTCTACAGCTAAGAGCGTCTACGCGGCTATTTTCTAATCCTTTACAGGGTATAATCTCGAAATCGTACTTGGCTATAAGCCTAAGATACTTTTCTTACCGTATGGAGATATCTATTTCTTTCGTAGCTAGGCTTATAAGATTCTTATGATCGGAATACACAGTGATCTTATGTTCGTTACCTAATAGGTACGATCTCTATTCTTTAAATGCTTTAAAGATGGCCATAAGTTCTTAGTCATATGTGGAATATTATAACTCAGGACCGTGGAGTTTTTTAGAGAAGAAGGCTACTAGATATAATATTCCTTTATTATCTCGTTAGCTAAGAACTCCTCTAATTACGTAGTTTAAGGCGTCCGTTTTAACAATAACGGGCCTCTTGGGGTCGTATATTCATAGTACCGGTGTACTAGTAATGGCTTCTTTAAGAGCTTTAAAAGCTTCAAGAGCCTTCCCCATGCATTTGATCGGTCGATTCTTTTTTTTGTCATTTAGATCTTTTTTAGTCAGATCTATAAGTAGTGCAGCAATCTTGCTGTAGTTTCAAATAAATTGTCGATAGTAATTGGCTAGTCCAAGGAAACTTTGTACTTCCTTGACTATTTCAGGGACCTTCTATTCTTTGATAGCTGCTATCTTGGCAGGGTCCATTTTGATTTGTCCGGGCGAGATAATGTACCCCAGAAAGTTAACTTCCTGTACGTAGAACTGACATTTCTCAGGTTCCACTAACAGGTTTGCTTTCTATAGGGTTTCCAAGACTTAATACATATATCGTTCATACTCTTCCAAGGTATCAGAGTAGATCAGTATGTCGTCAAGGTAGACAATAACGAATTTGTCAATATATTCCTTAAGGACTTCGTTGATCATTCTTTAGAACGTAGCTGGCGCGTTAGTAAGTCCAAAGGGCATAACCAAACATTTAAACAATCTATAGCGCATTCTAAACGCTATTTTCCATTCGTCTCCTTCCTTAATTTAAATAAGGTTATAGGCTCCTTTTAGGTTAAGAGCCGTAAACCACTTTGCAGTTGCTAGTCTATCTCTGATTTCAGAGATCAGTGGCAGCGGTATTCGATCCTTAATAGTAATCTCGTTAAGTTATTAATAGTCGATAACTAGTCGCAACTTCCCGTTTTTCTTTAGTATAAACATCACAGGGTATCCTACTAATAAATTAAAAACTCGGATATATCCTTTTTCCAGTTATTTATCTAACTATTCCCTTAGAGTCTTTAGCTCCTTTTCGTTAAGGTTGTAAATCTTATAGGTCTTAGGTTATTTTCTATTTACTAACTTAATACAGTGATCCTACTGCGAGTGTAATAGTAACCCGGTGTCTAATGTTACTTTATATAGCTTTTGGAACTTCCTATACTAGTTTGTTTGTTTGTTTGTTTTATTATTAACGTCCACTAAGTAAGCTAGTTACATAAGTCCTCATCTGGGCACTAGGACGGTAGGAGCCGCCGAGTTCAGATCGGGCGTTCGCTACGTTTCAATGTGACAAAGGAAATGGGGAAGTATCAATCTGTTTTACGTGTCTGTTTCTGTAGGGGGGGGGCCGTATGGGCTTGTCTCCTCCACTAGTTTCTGGAAATCCTTGTACCCCCCGTCACCGAGGAGG
>NW_020209295.1:0-41552 GCF_003025095.1 Trichoderma harzianum CBS 226.95
GAGTTAAATAAAGTAAAAAAATAAATACCCTAGCGTAATACCTTATATCCTACCCTCTTCCTCTAGTTAGCTTACCTACTTATTAGAGAAAAAAAGTAAAATATAAGGTATTATACTGGGGTACTATATAAATACTATACTTATCCCCCCTTATATATTTATCTCTCCTTAAGTTTATTTTTTCCCCTTTTCCCTTTTATTTTTATTTATAAACCTAACTATATAATTACCTAATGCAGTAGTATAGGGTAAGAGAGGCAGCTTTACCCCTAAGGTATTAGTAGTTTATTAAGCTGTATAAGACCCCCTGTATACCCCTGTATATATTAAGCTATACCCCCCTGCAGGCCTATATACAGGCTATAATTTTATTAAGCTATAGTATAGTGTAACGCAGAATAAGCAGTAGGCCTATTTATAAATATAAAAAACTAAAAATGTCACGACCCAGCTCTTATGGTCGCGACAAGGGGCCTACAGGGTAGGCACTTCCGGATTAACGTCGGGCCGTGCAGCTAATTAGGGAGCGGTCGACGGGAATTAACGTCGATTCTAATTAACGCAGGAATAAATTAATTAAGATTATAAGTAATTCCACTTAACTTTAGAATATATAACTGGATATATAAGTTTACTTTATGTTACTTATTAGAATACTTAGATAGCCAGTTGTTATTACAGCGTTTATAATATAATTAAATTAGAACTTAGATATCTACTTTTATTTGTATTACTAGCTGGTGATAAAATTACCCGTTTACTGACTTAATTACTCCGCTAATATAAACTATAGAACTACTCTAAGGTTTATCCCTTAGAAATAGCTAACCTATAGTACCTATAGGACCCGGTTTATTATACAATAATAACTTTTGTTTAGACGGTTACCTTAGACCTATGGGTAATAAGACACTAGGAACTTAGTAGTTTATAAGCTTCAGAGTTCTAGATAATAACACTAATTACGAGAGCGAAGCTTAAAGTAATTATAATAGCGATATTAAGCTTAAAAATACACCAGCCGAAAATATAGCTAATTAAGTTAATTATAATAAATTAAAGGCCGAGTTTAAAGTTCTTAAGACCTAGCTTTAGGACCTTTAAGATAGGAAAAGAGAGAAGGGTAAGGTTATTAAACTAATAAAGCCTAAACCCTTTAATAGAGATTTACGTAAGATAGATAAATTTTTTTTGGAACTTGTAACTTATTTTAGATACTTCCCTTGTACTTTAAAGGATAACGAAGATAGAGTTATTTTTGTAGGCAGCTGCCTTGCAGGAGATGCTGAAATATAGTTTTAACCTATTATATAGAATTACGAGGAAGGAAAGATTAATTTAAAAAAGCTTAAAACGTAAACTAAAGAAATTTATACTAAGTATACGGAATTTTAGGAATAACTTAGAAAGTCTTTTAGTACTATGGATAAATAATAAAAAGCTAAGTAAGAACTTTGTTTTATTACCTAAAAAAGACTACTAAGTAAGTATACTTTAACTTTCTTATGTTTATTAACTAAAGTTAATTAGATTAAGGAAATAAAGAAGGAAGTCTACTATAATAGTATAAAACCTAAAGTTAAGGATAAACTTTTTAAAATTAACTGTAAAAAGATGACCTTTACTAACTATATCTAAAAAGCTATTAAGATTAATAATTATAATTAGGAATAATAGAAAAAATAAAAGTAAGAAAAGAATAGGAACTTTTATAATGTTTAACTTAAGCGAACTTAAGGATATTAAGCTAACTAAGAAAAGAAGTAAAACGATTATATTGCTTTTTTTAATAATAGATAACCAGGCTTAATAGACCTTAGTATTATTAAAGCTTAACGTAAGAATATTAAATGCTATAACTGTAGAAAGAAAGGATACATAAAGAAATATTATTAAGCCCCTAAAAAGGATAGCGATAAGAAATTCACGCCTGTCCCAAAGCCTAAGGAAAACTAAACTATTAATACTATAAAACCTTCGGTAGACTATAATAAACTGTACTTCTTAGTATACTATAATGACAACTGCTAGACTTATTGCAGTAATAAATAAGGATTAGGATAGTACCCCAAGGGGCGTATATAAACCTTAAATATACTTAAAGAGATTACCTAAACGTACTTAGAAAAGAATAGGATAGCGGAATAAGATACAGCGTCCCTAACGTAATACGACCTTTGCGAAAAGATAACTTAGGAAGAAATTAACGACCTTAAGAAACATATATACAACTAGTGTAGGTCAGTAGAACCTAAAGGACCCTACTACCCCTGTAAAATAACTATAGTAGACTAGGAATAATACAAAGACTAATATAGAATATAAGGTATTATTAAAGAAAATAAATACTATAATGAAATTATATAACAGAAGGAACTTAAGGACTACCAGAAACTTCTTAAATAATGGGGATAGATTAAATAGATTAATCTAAGTACTGCCTACGACTAGATCTAATTGCCTAGAAACCGGTTTTAATAATATATTAAGACTAACGTAGACAAATACCTAATAGCTAAAACACTAGAATTAATCCTATACTACATTAATAATATCCTACTTACTAACTAATATAATAAAGCCAATATTATTAACTATAAGCTACTATTATATAAATAATATATTATAACTAAGCTTAATGAATAGTATAAGGATTACGGAGCTGCTAAATGTAGACAAAAGGAATTTACGCTCTATAACAAAGACTATTATAAAAAACACCAGTACTAACGCTAAGCCCTTGCATATATTACCTATAACCTAGAATAATAAGGATTTAACCTTATAAAGCACGGTAATGATAATAAACTACGAAGAATTAACTAAAATAACCTTCGGAAATACCATAAGCTTACTACCAGATATATACCTAAGCCCGGATATACCTAATGCAAACGCTATAATATTTAAAATAAAGAACCAGGATAGATTACCTTAGACCTAGATGATATTAATATTAACTATTACGGTAATAATTATTATAATAGCGCTGATAATGTAACTTACTATAACTTAAATACCTTTACAGGAGGAAAGAAACTACGAAAATTCTAAGTACTAGGTACCTTAGAAGGATATCTAATTATAGTTTATATAAACTCCGGAGCTATAATAAGCTATATTACGCCTTAACTAGTTAACTGCCTATAGTTAGATAATTATAAAAAGAAGAAATTATATACCTTTATAAGCATTAAGAAATAATAATTTACCTATAATAACGGAACTATTAACTATAAGACTAATCTCTTTAAGATTTAGTTTAGTAAAATTAAAAATATATTTAGTTTTAATATTATAAATATTACAAAATATAATATATTTTTAGGATATAATTAGCTTAAGTTATATAACCCTGATATTAACTAAATTAGAGGCTAGGTGAAATAGTAAACTTACCTTAAACTAATTAATTTTAAAGATATACTGTAATTAGATTAGGAGGATTAATAAGATGTTATAATATCCCTAATGATAGGATTAGTGACCCCTGTATTAAAAGAAGAAATATAAAAATATATGGAAAAGAGAAAAGTTATAAAATAAGTACGATTTAAGGAGCTAAAGAAACTCCTAAGAATAATTAAATATATTAAGAAACCTAAAAAGAAATAGCTTAGATTTCTAAACTTAATTATACAAAAGGTTAAGGAATTATACTACCGAGACTAATAAATACTGGAATATTTAAAGAACGTATTAATAGACCTCTAGTATATACTAGTCTTTAATAAAGAACTTAATACTAGACTACTAGAATATAGCTAATGGGATTATAAGATTAAGCTTATAGATAATAAAGTTTTAATGTTTAATAAGATTTATAACCTTAGCGTTATTGAACTTAGGATATTTAATAAATAGATTAGAGACCAGCTAAAGAAGGGCTATATTTAACCTTCTAAATCCTTAGCAGGAGCCCTAGTTATATTTATACCTAAGAAAAATAGTAAACTTTGACTTATTATAGATTACTAATAATTAAACGTAATAACTAAGAAAGATATTATACTATTACTACTAATTTTAGAAATTAGAGACTGGCTTACAGGAGCTAAGATCTTTACTTTGCTAAACCTTAAAGGAGCATATAACCTTATTTAAATTAAAAAAGGTAACAAATAGAAAACCGCTTTCTGCATAAAATACGGACTTTATAAATATTAGGTAATACCTTTTAGACTTACAAACGCCCCAGTAATATTTTAGAAAATAATTAACTATATATTATAAAATTACATAGATTATTTTATTATTATATACCTTAACGATATTCTTATTTATTTTAAAAACTTAGAAAAACATAAGGAATACGTTAAGAAGGTATTATAAATACTCTAAGATAATAAACTCCTAGTAGAACCTGAGAAATATAACTTCTATATGCAGAAGGTTACATTTTTAAGATATATTATTACCCTAGGTAAAGTTTAAATAAACCCTAAGAAACTTAAGGTAATTAATAATTAAAAACTACTATAAAACGTTAAGTAAGTATAAAGCTTCTTAGGACTTACTAATTACTACTGATGCTTTATTAAGGACTTTTTAAAAATTACTATATTACTTACGGACTTAATAAAGAAAGACGTTAAATTTGAATTAACACGAGACGCCCTAATAGCCTTTAAATGCCTTAAATAAGCTTTTATAAATGCACTAGTACTTATAATGTTTAACCTAAATAAACCTATTATAATTAAAACTAACGCCTTAGATTATGTAATTAGAGGAGTACTTAGCTAACTAAATAATATAAAGAAAAAAAGACTTAGGCCTATTACCTACTTCTTTAAGAAACTATATAAACTAGAACTTAGATATTTTATTTATAATAAAGAGTTTATAGCTATATACTAAGCGCTTAGTAAGTAATATTAAAGATATTACTGTAAAGGAAGCTGATTTCTAGTAATAATCCTTATAGACTATTGGAATATTACTTACTTTATAATAATATAAGAACTATTCTATAAATAAGTTAAATACTATAAGTAACTTTCTAAATTTAAACTTATTATTAAATACTACAGCGGATTAAATAATAAATATACTAATATACTTAGCAGGTGCCTAGACTACTTCTAAGAAATCCCGGAAGTTAAGGCATAAATACTAGAGAAAAACCAGTATAAAGACCTAGTTATTTAATTAATTAATACCTTATACTAAATCAAAATAAACAACCTAATTATTAATAACATAAAGGAATACGTAAAGAACTAGGAAAATAAATAATACCTAGAAGGTGTTTCTATAGATACTGGATACCTAATACTAGATAGACTTATCTAGGTATTAGAAGACTTACGAAGTAAAGTAGTAAAATCAGTCTACGTATATAAGCTCAACGGACACTGCGGAATTAAAAAAACCACACAGTAAATTGCATAATACTTTAAATTTAAAGGTATTAAGAAATAGGTATAGAGGGTTGTATTAGAATATATAATATATAGACGAGCCAAAAGCTTTAAGTATAAACCCTACGGACAGCTATAACCGCTACCTATACTACAATGACCATAGGAATTAATCTTATTTAACCTAATTACTAAACTACCTCCTTTAAGAGAACTAGTTACAAAGGTACTTTACGACAGCATCTTTATAGTAGTTAATAAACTTACGAAAATGGCCTACTTTATACTATTTAAGGAAGCTAGTAATATAAAAGAATTAGCTTACGTAATAATAAAATATATTATAAGTAACTATAGACTGCTAGGAGATATAATTTCCGATAGAGGAAATATATTTATATTTAAATTCTAGAAAGTACTTACAGCCAGACTAAGAATAAATCATAAGGCTAGTATAGCCTACTACCCACAGACAGATAGATAGATGGAAAGGATTAACTAAATAATTAAGACCTATTTACGCTGTTATATTAATTTTAAGTAAAACGACTAGGTAAAACTCCTCCCCGTTGTATAACTTACGTATAATAGTACGGAATCTAAATTAACTAGGAAATTACTATTCTTCCTAAACTATAGATTTGAACCTGAAGCCTACTGACTGCTAAGGTAAGGGGAAGATATTAAAAAAGCTATAATTAAGGTAGAGGATATAATTAAATTATATAATAAACTATAACGATAACTTAAATTCGTCTAACAGAGGATAATTAAATACGTAGATAGAAATAGGATTAGAGGACTAACCCTTTAGGAAGGGGATATAGTCTAGCTCCACTGATATATACGAGGAAATAAGTAAGTAAATATTAAAATAAACAGGCTAAGTAATAAACTTAATTTTAAGAAACTTAGACCTTATAAAATTTTAAGAAAAATCGGAGAAGTAAACTATAAACTTGAACTTTTAGAATAATAGGAAAAACGAGGAAAACATATATACCTAATATTTTACATCTCCCTACTAGAAAAAGTATAAATTAATAAAGAAACTAGAAGATTTATTTAGAATGAAATTATTGTCGAAGAAGAGGAAGAAGAATATAAGGTAAAAGATATTAATATAATAAAAACAGAAGAAGATAGTAAATAACGCTATAGGGTATAATAGGAAAAAGGGGAAGAAAAAGAAAAAACATAGGAACTTATTAAGTACCTTAAGAACTTAATGGCGCTAGTGGAAAAACTCTATTAAAGCCTAGGGATTATACTAGCTTAGGATCTATTAATAATATCCTTAAATAATCTACTAATTTTAAAGAAGCGAGGACAACTTTGGAAAAACCCTCTGCCGACTGCATTATAGCAGCCTAAAGAGCGGCCTCTACCTTATGCTCCTTCTGTTCTAACTGCTCTAGCTCTACTAAATTATTAATACCCTAGGACACTGTATATACTACCTTTTTAAACTATTCCTTATATTATTTTTAAAAATAAATAACTTTAGCTATAAGATTTGCAATTTCCTCTTTAATAGCTTTAACCTTACTATTAAGCTAGTTGCACCAATAGGAAATACGTAATAATTATTAAGGTATAAGAAATGCCTTATAATAAGATTTATAATCCTTAATATACTTTAAGCAGTAACTTAAGTTAACCTCGGAAGTTAAACACTAGGATCCCTTTTTTTTATAATAAAAGCAGGGTTTTATCTTAATGGATTACAATAATATAGAAGCAGTAAGTACTATACTCCTGTTAAGTTTCTTCTTTTTTTCTTTTATATTAGCTAAGTTAGTAGATTTTTAAATATGGAAAGTTATTTTAGCAACGAATAGGTAATAAAATAAGAAAAATACCTATAAGTAGGAGGTGTAGATACTTATATGCTAGATTACCTAGTCTTAGGGATAAGACTAATAGGAGGGGGAGAATTATGTTACGACCTAGCTTTTATAGTTGCGACAAGGGGCCTATAGGGTAGGTACTTCCGGATTAACGTCGGGCCGTGTAGCTAATTAGGGAGCGGTCGATGGGAATTAACGTCGATTCTAATTAACGTAGGAATAAATTGATTAAGATTATAAGCGATTCTACTTAACTTTAGAATATATAACTAAATATATAAGTTTACTTTATGTTACTTATTAAAATACTTAGATAGCCAGTTGTTATTACAGCGTTTATAATATAATTAGATTGGAACTTAGATATTTACTCTTATTTGTATTACTAGCTGGTAATAAGATTGCTTGTTTACTGACCTGATCGCTTCGCTAACATAAACTATAGAACTACTCTAAGGTTTATCCCTTGGAAACAGCTAACCTATAGTGCCTATAGGACCTGGTTCATTACAAAAAATATAAAGGTATTTTATAAAGTATTATATAATAGCCTTTTTTCTTCTTAATATATTAAATAAAGAAGTATACTTTAAAATTACTTATATTTAATACCTCCTTAGTAATAGGGGGTATAAGGACTTTTAAAAACTAATAAAAGAAATAAGCTTATATAGCCCCCCCCCCCTATAGAAGTAAATATATAAAATAAATTAATACTTTTTTATTTTCTTTATTATATTAAAATATAGTAAATACTTAATTTAAACTTAGTAGCTTTTACTATCCTAGTACTTAAATAAAAACTTATATAACTAGCTTACTTAGTAGATATTAATAATAAAATAAATAAATAAATAAATATATATAGTATATAGGGGAAACTAATAATTTAGGTATAATAGTTTAGTCCCTTTATTTTTAGGTTTATTTAGCTCTTAGCTAATAGTAGTATATTAACTTACTAATATTAATTAGTAATTTGGCCTAAACTACTAGTAGCCTCTTAGTTAGGAAATAGCTAATCCTAAATTACTTAGGAACTTAGTTTATTATATACTTAAATATACTAATAAAACTATTATTTAGCCTAGATTATTTATTGTTACCCTAGTAGTACTTTTTATTTATGTCCTTTATTACTATTTCTTATTTTTGGCTTTTCTAGACTTTTGTTACTATACCCAAGTTTTTACATAAAATGGATTTTACTAAATGTTTTATTTTTTACTTTTAACTAAGTAAAAGAAAAAAAATTATATACAAAGAATATACAGTCTTATTTACTGTTTGACGTTATATATTGAATAAGGGTAATCACTGTCTGGCGACACCGGTGCAAATACTATAGCCAGATACAAATAAATGACCTTTTCCACCTCTCACGTATATGCTGCCATTACTTACTAGTGTATTGTTAGAGAGCCACTCCCTTCAATAGGGGCTTGGAAGAGTAATTGGTCTACGGAGTACCTCAAACTTACATCTCTATCCTTATCCATTACGAAACTACAAGCGAAGCCACCTCCATATTGCAGCATCTTAAAAACCTCCCAAAAGTATCTTGCCTTTGCGATGTTAATCCATCCCATGGCAAGTAACCTAGCAGAATATACAGTGCGTGGATAATTCTTATTCTCAGAAAGTTAAGATGATAAGGACGGACTCTGATTTCACTTGAGTGGGCTACCTTGCGATTGGAGGGATCTGTCTTCTACTGATTATACCGTAATACTCTGTACTAGTTGCCTGCAACTATCACCCAAATGGAATGAATTTCAACGCTGGAAGTGGAGCTGAGCGAGGGACTGAGATGCGAGATCCGCTTTGTTGTACAGAGTACGGACTGGTCTTACATGCCATTTACTATTTGTCAATGGCGGTCAAGCTGTTCACCCAAACATAAGGGACTATAAGATTTGTGGTTTTCAGCTCCAATTTATTGCAGTCTCATCTAGACTATGCCTACTATATCCCCCCTCCCCCTCTCGGCATATACTCCCCCCCGGCAGCTATCGTTTAGCTTACCCATGGCTGGTTGCCATGGATGGCTCGGTGCTTCTCAAGCCGTCTAAGCTGTCATGGTGATGGACATTCCACCGCAAGTAATACTAGACCAGAGGAACCAATCGCCGTGCTGGCTCTGCTGCTGGTTGGCAAAGTTGACTGCGCAACCGCATTGTCCGAAATCGCCAGAGATGCAAAGTTGGCCACCTCCGTTACCGGTGGCGCAACCACCTCCCTGCTGGCAGAGGTTGCTGATGGCAGTGGCGGGGGTACCGTCAGTACCCCAGCGGCCAGCGTCGTTGTTATGAGAGCAGCTGCATGCTTGAGCAGCTCGGTCGTGAACCTCAGTGGGCGTAGCGTTGGCGCCGACGAGAGTCATGGCGAGGGCAATGGCGGTGGTGAACTTCATTGTGAATGGAGGTCTGTCTCAAAGAGTTGATTTTGGAGTAAGGTGTAATAGTTGTTGGAGAGGTAAGATTGTTGCTTTGGAATGTGCTGCTTTTCTTCTTGCTGAACACGGGAGAATCAGGGCCTTTTATACATGAGAAGAACCCCACTTTTGGCCATCGGATGGAGAAGATGACTCTCTCATCACTATATTATCTCGTCAGCACCAAGATCCATCGTGTGAACCCCAGTCGTGTTCTGAACCCTGAATAGAGTTATCCACATTTGAATCGTTGTTGCCCTTGCCACAAGTTGAATTTACCCCCAATAAGCAGCAATTGCCACACCTTCCCACCAAAGTCTAGTCTATAATACTCCGTACACTGGGACAGGATGTCTTTATACTCAGTCTCAAATGCAGCGGACAGCAGCCTCCCAGTCGTTAAATTCTACTGGGAAATAAAGGATCCGATGATGTCAAAGGGCAATTGGGGCTACAGATGAACAACGGGGGAGGGGGGACGAAGCCTGGGTTGCTCCAAGATTGCTAAGAAAAGCCAACGGAGCCTTGGTGTTGTGATGTTGACTATGTAATTTGCTACAGCTCCGCACTATGATAAGGCGTAGATCCATGGAAACTATGGTGTAGGCGCATTAATTTCCATATAGGCACTGACTATAACTAACTTTTCAAAGGGTTATAGTATATGTGACTATATATTATTATTTACTAAGCCTTAATGTAAATCGCCTGATAGTACTCTGTAATCTGTATTATTAAACTACTCATAGACTAGCTAGCTGGGCTAATTAACTTATAGTTATATACAAAAGTAGGGAGGCCTATAAGTATTTTCCCTTAGCTGATTAGTAAGATAAGCTTAACATAGGGGTACCTATGTATATAGTAGCACTTATAATTTGATTTATATATAATTAGCAATACTTTTCCCCTTTTACTGCTTGCCCTATAATTTATAAAATATTTTATAATATTTATACTAAAGAAAAATAAAAAGCTATAATTAAGAATTAAATATTAATAACTTAATAAAATTACTATTAAGAATTAAATACTATTACTATTAATTTTTAAAAATAAAAATAAATTAATAATTATAAAATAATTTATAACTTGTAATTTTAAAAAAACTTATAATTTTATTTAAATTAAGAAAAAAAATAAAAAAATCAAAAAATTTAAAATATATTATAAACTACTTAAATATTTAATTATACTCTTTAAACTTACTAATATATTAATTATATTTTAATAAATAATTAATAAAATTCTTAAGAAATATATTAATTATTTTATTATTATATATTTAAATAATATATTAAATTACTTTAATACCTTTGAAAGGTATATAAAATATATATATTAAGTCTTAGAAATATTATAAACTATAAATTTATTAATAAAACTAAAGAAATATTAATTTTATATATAAGAAATTAACTTTTAAAATATATACTATTTTATTAAAATAAATTAAAATAAACATTACTTAAATAATAATTATTAAAAAATAAAAAGTCTTAGAAATAGTAAAAGAAATATAATTTTTTTTAAGTTTAATAACTTATTATAAAAGGTTTATTAAAAAATATTATAAAATTACTATATATAATATTTTAACTTAATACTTTAATAATATAGGGTAAGTTCCTAAGGTAATAAGTTATATTTAATAAAATTTTATATACTTAGTTAATTTATAAAGACTATTATGTTTTATTGCTCTTAGGATTATTTAAAGTACTTATATAAGTTACTTTAATTATAAAAGTATTAAATTTTATTACTTTATTTTATAATTAGTTATTTAGCTAAAAGTTATTTTAAGTACTTTTTTTTATACCTTTGTTAAATTAAATTATAATATTATATTACTTATAAATTTTATATAGAAAAATCTTAATAATAAAGTTAAGAAAAGCTAATTAATTAATTATAAAGGGAAAGCCCTAAAAGCCTTTAAAGCTTTTAAAATAATTATTACTATTATATTAATATTATAAATATATAATTCAATAAAACTAATTATTATTAAAATAAATATATTAAATTATATAATTAAAAAACCTTTTAGTTAAAAAGTAATAAAAATATTTTATATTTAATAATATTTTTCTTTAAAAAGTTTTATAAAATTAAGTTATAATATTTTATATATAACTAAAAATTAATAATTATATTTAAAGTATTTAAAAAATAAATATTATACTTACTAAGTAATAAATATAAAATTATAATATATTTAAATTATAAAAGTTTTATAAGTTTTATTATAAAAAAAATATATATATAAAATAAAAAAGATTTTAATCTTATAGCTAAATATAATTTTAAAATTATACTTTATAAATAATTAAAAAATAATTAAGTAAATACTTTTAATTATAAAAAAAACTACTTTAAATTAATATTAAAACTTATTATATTAATATTCTAAGAAATAATAAAAAAGTCTTATAAGTTAATAACTATTAATATATTTTTTTACTATTAAAAATAAAAACTATATTTTTAATAAAATTAAAAGTATTATTAAGAGTTAAATACTAAAGTAATTCCCTAAAAAAATAATTTATATTAAAGAGCTATTATATAAAGAAAATAAAATCTAAATATTAAAAAAACTATAAAAAAAGTAATTAAACTAGTTTATAAATATTTATTATATAAATATAAGGGAATTATAAAAATACTATAATAAGTTTAATAATACTATACTTTTAAAAAAATAAAAAAAACTATTAAGAATATTATTTAATATTATATTTTATATATTAAGATAAAATTAAAATAATAAGAACCTTATAGTAAATTATAATTATTACTAGTACTAAAGTATTTTTAAAGCTTTATTTTATTTAATTATAATATTAAACTTTTATTATTAAAAAGACTTATAATAATATTTTTATTATTAATAATAAATTAATAAAATAAAGTATTTATATTTTATATAAAAAAATAATATTATAAAAGAATTAAGCTATATAATCTAAAACTATATAGCCTTAAAATATAAAATACTAATAAAAATTATTTTTAATAAAGAATTACTATTTATATTTAAATATTAATAAAATAATATAGTTAGTATAAAAATAAATTTTAAAGTTAATATTATTTATTATTCTTAAATAAATAAGTACATGAAATACATTAATTAAATTATTAAAATATACTTATAAAATTATATTATTATAGCCTAATCTAAAGAAAGAATATATTATATATATACCCCAGAAAAACATTATATCTAAAAGAATTAATTAATATAAAAGTAATAAGCTTATTATAAGCTACCCTAAATAAATTACTTATTAAATAGTAATTTTATACTTAGGCTTATAATTCTAAGAGTAAGCTACTAGGAATAATTAAATATATAAAGTTTAATTTTTTATACTTTTTAGTTAACTTAAATAAATAGTTATTAATAAAGCATTAAGATTAAATATTTACTAAATATAAAATCTTTTTATAATAACTTAGTTTTAAAATTAATAAAACTTTTATTATTTTATATTAATAAGAATTATTACTTATAAATATATAAAATATTATAAATATATATATATTAATATATATATATAAAGTTATATTTAAGATAAATAACCTTAGGGAATTATATTAAGAATTATATATATAACTTAAATTAAAAAAAATATATATAAACTAATATATAAATAAAAAAAGCTAATATATTTAAGTTTTTATATTTTACTATAAAAGAAAATATTAATAAATAAAAATATAAAATAACTTATTAAAAATATAACATTTATTAAAAGTAAAAAACTTAAATATAAAGTTAATAAAATAATATTACTAAAAAAAATAAAAAAAATAATAAACTTTAATACTTAATAAAATAAAAAAGTATAATAAAAGTATAAATAACTAGGTATTAAAAAGTAATTTTAAATATATTAATATTACTTTAAAAACTTTTTAAAATAAACTTTATAAATAACTATAAATATAATAAAAATAAATAATAAAGGAATTTATATAACTTATAAAACTACTTAAAATAATAATAAGAGAATATTTTTTATTAAGGTAAAAAAATTAAAATTTAAAAACCCTAAAGTAATATTAAAAAAAAACTAATTAATAATACCCTTAAATAAATTTAAAATCCTAAGATTTATTAAATTAAGTAGTAAAGTTTTAGCTTAATAAGTAGCTTTTACTTCTTTATACTTAATTTTATTTAACTCTTTTAAATTATTAATACCTTATATAATTATATAAGTTATTTTTTCTAACTAAATTTTTTATATTAATTATTTTATACTTTTTTTTAGCTTTTTTAAAAGTATTTTTATACTAAGTATAAAATAAAGTAATTCTTTAAAATTAAGCTAATAATAAAAAATATATATTATATAAAAGTTTATTATTTTTTATATATTTAGTATAATAAGTAAAATTTTCCTTAGATATTTAATACTTTAGGAAGTTTTATTTTTTTTTATTAAAATAATATATATAGTTTTTTATTTTAATAAAATAAAATAAAATAATTTCTAAAAAAATATTATAATACTTTATTTTAAAATAAATTTTGTTATAAATACTTAATATAATAATTAATAAAAATATATATAAAGGGAAAACTAAAATATTAATAAAAAATAAAGAAAAGTATTTACTTATACTAAATATAGTAAAGTCTTAAGGATAAAACTAATAAAAAAGAGATATTATATTATAACCTAGCTCTTAAGGTTATAATAAGAAGTTAATAAATTAACTTAAATTAAATTAATTTTAATTCTTTAATTAATTAAGGAAGGATTAAAACATCAATAGTAAATTAATAAATTATTTATTAATTTAGGAAAAAATTAATATTTTATATATTAATTTAGTTTAGGTTAACTAAATATATAAGTTTACTTTATATTACTTATTAAAATACTTAAATAGCTAGTTATAAATATAAAATAATACTTAATTATATTTAAAAAGTATTATTTACTAATTATATAAACATCTTACTATTATTCCTTATTAATTACCTATTAGTTTAACTTAGCCTATCCGCTAATATAAACCTAGTATAAGGTTTATCCCTTGGGAATCCCTCTTATACTAACCTATAGGAGCTCAGCTTATTATAAAACCTAGTATAAGTTTATCCCTTGGGAATTTACCTTTTATTACTAACATAAGAGACCGGCTTATTACAACGTCACAGTAACTGAGCTGTTTTTGTAATATATTTAAAGACAGCTTCTCCAAGTGGCTATTCCTCAAACTTTGCACCATTAGTGTACATCTTGCCGAGCAAGGTAAGATAAGTAATAGTCTCTAAATGTGTCCTCCAACGGCCGGTACACAATATACAACTCCTCTTTACTTCTCTTATTGTCTAAATTAAAGTTAATACCCAGGTTTCTATCCGCCCATCGCTTAGACACGTTTAGGAACGGTGCCGCTAAATAGATAAGTAACTTAGGCATCGCTCTCGCCGGCAATAGCCTTACCTGCTTGTAAAACGGGTACACTAGCTTAGCTATAGCGAGCATACTCGTTGACTTTACGTAAGATATAATGTACCTCCCGTTTGCCTTAGCGTTCTTACCCGCTGTAATATACGTAACTGCTAAGTTATATACATTAATAATTACGTATAAGTAATTTAGGATACTATACCGGTCGGAGCTTTTATATATATGCTTAAGTATATATAAAGATCTAGAATTAAATGCGTTAGATAGCAGAGGGCTAAGTATAAGGCTTAGGCAAATAGTAATAAGATTTTAGTAAGTTTATAATTAAGCGTTAGCAATACGCTAGACCAGCCTCTTTAACTTAGCTTTAAAGTAGGTATAGGGATTATATATTAATAAGGCTATTATATTTTAAATAGATTTAGTTAATATATACTTAGGAAGGGTATAAACTTTAGAACTATTATAATATATTAATATAACTGCAGTATATAATTAATATTATTATCTAAAGATATTAAGGAATATATTAGGATATTTATAACTAAAGAATATATAGGAAGATATAAGAATAATATATTAAATAGATTATATCTTATTTACTTTATTAAAGATATTCTAAGTTCCCTTTAGGGCTAGCTTAATAATTTCTTTTATTTTATTTTTAGTCTATTATAGTAAAATAAACAGTAAGGTAATATAGTAGATAGTATCGCAGTTATACATTACCTCTTTAAAAAAGCCTTAAATAAAGAGGTCTGCCTTAAATAGGCGGAGTTTGCCTAGATAGGCAACTTGCAGGTCGAGTAAGGGCTTACACTTATACTAGTTCTTTAGACTGCGTACTATTATATATACTATATAGCCGTGCTTAAGAAGCTCTTTTATAATATAAAGAGTAATATAGCCTATACCACCAGTAACAAGGGAAGTAGATATAGTTAGTATAATAACGCAGCTGATTTTTGTGTTCTGTAGTTAGCTATAGCGTATTATAAGTGTTGTAAAATTGAGGTAAGAGTAAGAAATTACAAGGCCTTAAGTAATTTATAGAAAGGGCGGAATGTATACTATTAGGGCAATATATTACAATCTTCTGTTCTATTATTTCTTTAATTAAAAACTTATTAAAATTATATAAATCACCAACAGCCAGCAATTATATTTATAAGAATTATTAAATTAATTACCCTATTCTAATTATATTCCTATATAAGTGTCCTCCGTAGGGTTTAACGCTATATCAATTACTACGCCTAAGAGAAGTTGAAGAGCTAAGCTAAGTGGAGCTGACGTAATATTCAAGCCCGCACTTCTGGGGATTTGTCTAAGAAGGGAAGAAACGGGCGACGGGTACAGCCCCCACTCCGCCTCTAAACTCTATTGTTTCGTCAGGCAATAATGGCTTTGGAACCTCACAGTTACGACCAAAATACATTCGTTTATTACCCAGATTTAAAAAACTCGTTTCAAACTGGATAGGGTCGGGGCTTCTTCGTGATCATGACTTGTGCATTCCAATTAGATACCTTCGAGTTCTGGAGGTCGCTTGAGAACCTTGCCTCACTTTCATCTATATATCAAGTCTATTCACACCTGCACGAGGACGGGAAGATCAAGGACATCTGTGACAGATTTGGTAACTGTGGCGTGCAAAGTAGGGTGCCAACTGGATATTCATCCATCTCGAGAAAATATGTTTGCAAGAGCCTACCCCGGGAGAGAGAGAGACGCGCTAGACAAGGGAATACGTTGTGTTGAGCAGAGACAATAGTGGGGACCCCATTATCATCCCCGGTATATGCCAACAGTTTACGTCCAATGAGACCAACAAATTTGCCCCGAGAGGGGCTCCATCCTCTTGGGGCGTTGTGGTGTATTCGTCTATTTCCAAATACATCCAAGCCATGTGCCTCTTGGTAGAGGAGCCCAAGTGGACTTCGCTAACCGAACCGAAGAGCTTCGCTCCGACACTTATCACTAGGCGTACGTCTCGACATGCTTGAATAAAGAAATTTTACTGTTAGGAAAGCAGTCTGAACTGGGCGTTTTTTACAAGTCCGTTGTATTTAGAGCATTCAACATGTTCCCTTACAATGGCCAGGCGCAATCTAATCCGTCACACAAACGACATGGAGGAAAAGAGAAGGAACAAGAGTTGAGTTGAACTATTCCATCTCTAGACACTTCAGCTTAACTCCAATAGCATTTGGAATCGCAAGCTAGTGCGTAGAAACTATGTTGATGACAGTGTATGTATGCTAATGGTATTTTATTCTTCCGTACTACAATACATTGCAGGGGCAAAACATTGCGGTTCATGCAATAGACATGCTCCGTAGTGTAGCTCGCATGCCGTCCGACTCGTCAAATTCTCATTCGGTTAGTCCTATCAATGAACTTCTAGGACCAACTCAGCGCCGGCCACAGAAAGATTATGATTGATGAAATCGGCCAAGACTTTTCTCTGGCGACCTTCAAAGAATTCGCGCCGCCATATGGGAGGTCGAGAGCGCAGGAGTTATTGTGCAGCAGTAGATAAATATTAGAGAAGACGTACCAAGTCCATGACAAATCGCTATGCCCATGATCTCATCGTCTGGCATTGTCCCATATAGAATCAACATCAATGCTATAAACACCAATGGTTGTGACAGGACAAGGAAGACAAGGAGCGGAAGCACAACCGCATGTTTCCGGATTTTGGCATGTTCGCATCCTTAACAGATAAAATGGTTGTTGTGTTTTTTTTCTCTGATGGGCCTGGCCGCCGTCAACACTGTAGTCATGGAAAGTCTTAATGTGCGCATCGTAACTCATGCATCGCCTAATGCTGAGTTACTGATCACGGGGTTGCAGCACTGGATCCATAGAGCTGCCACCAACACTACCTGATTTCCATATTCATAGCAACAACTATATTGACACCACATGCTAAGCACTCATTCACGGCCTTTATTAGCGGAGATTGACTAGCGGTTGGACATAATCATCATGTATGGTATAATCTTACGAGGAGTAGAGATAAACTTATTCTGGGTAATTATATTTTGTTAGTTATAACACTTGTTTGAAATGGGTCGAATGCTGTCAAGAAGATCCAAGTGATGAAAACCAAGCAAGATTGGGAAAGTGTCCGTCCTACTTCATCCGCGACTTGATGATAAAGGCGATAGTTGTCGCTGTATTACCACAAAAGATAGTGCGAAAAGCGATACATGTATACATCCGACCAACTGACAGCTTGAGAAACAATTACCTATCAAAAGTTGGGCGAATGCACATCCGCACGCGGTAACCAGTAACCACGTGGTCACCGGCATCTGTTGTTATTGCTTATTATAGTCATCATGCTGCTACCATTTAAGTTCAGCCTGCTGCTAGTCGGTGGCACGGGTTGGTACGGGTTATTACCACCAGTGATAATTTAAGGCGCGAGGTTGTAATAGAACCAAGGGTATTTAGGGAGAGTCTAGCACGGAAGGGGGCTTTGCACTAATCTCCTTCCTAGTTTAGCTGGTAATAGCTGTATTTAAACACCCCTTTTTGATAAGAAATGGCAAGCTTCCCTCCTACATCTACAGGTACCCCACCTTTTGGGTGCCTAACCACCAAAAACTCCCACCCGTTTG
This sequence comes from Trichoderma harzianum CBS 226.95, assembly GCF_003025095.1. Lineage (NCBI taxonomy): Eukaryota > Fungi > Ascomycota > Sordariomycetes > Hypocreales > Hypocreaceae > Trichoderma > Trichoderma harzianum. Next base: position 18,718 of record NW_020209295.1, read on the forward strand.
ACTAGCTATTAGATAAAACGACTACGATTTTTTTATTTACGGTCCCATCTGGGGACCCTGGAGAGATGGAAATATCTGTAAACCCTTTAGATAACTAGAATAGAACGAAACCTGTTGCCCCTGGACTAGCGACAGCCTTCCAACTACCGAAGGAGGTGACCCCCTCAGGCCTAAAAACGGGAGAGGTTACGGTCCTCCCCTTTACCCCTAAGAAGAAAAGACGCTTTGGAGAAGCCTTTGGTGCAGATAAAATACCCTTACCTAGTTTTAATAAAGTAAAACTAAGTGTAGTAGTAACGGTGACCGCAGTGTAAACAGCCTTAAAAGGCCTTATTACCTTTATCTTTAATAGTGTAAAGGAAGCTACTAACCTAAATAAAGAGGGGAAATCCCTTACTAAGAATAAAATTATAAACTAAATTAATAAAATTAACGTATAATAGCGGGCTAAATAAGACGTAGTATTAAATATAGCTATAGTTATTAACTTCTGCCTGGTGTAATATACCTCCTAGCTTTCCTTAGTAGTAGTAGAATAAGTTTGCTTATACCTGAATACTGCTTTTGAAAACTTCGTTGCCTTTTATATTAACCCTAAGGGAAGGCCTAAAGACTCTGAGAAATTAGGTAGTAAAAAAAAAGCTACTTAACTAACTAAGATAATATTAGCTAATATATTTTATAATAAGAAGGATAAATTAAACGCCGCTAGGACCCTTACTTTAGCAGAAGCTCCTGCGTCTATTAGAAAAGTAGGCCAGAAGGACCCTAGGGTTACATAGGTATAAATTATATTATAAGAAAACATTTATAATAAAAACCCTTAGAAGGGAATTAATAACCTAAAGTATTCCTTTATAAGCAGCAGAGGGCTGGCCCCTACTACCTATAGAAAAAATATAAATAAAATTAATAAACCTAAGGAAAGCCTTAATAACTATATCTTTATCTAAGTCCCCCTAGACTATATATAAAGAAAACTATCGGCTATTAGGGCTAGATAAGAACTAATTAAGATCTTAAAGCTTATAAATAAGGATATTACTTACTTCTAAAAGGTTTAATTAGGCTTTACCTTTAGAAGTAAGAATTAAAACATTAAAAATAAAATTATTATACTTTAACTGGTAGTAAAGAACGACGGTTTAAAAATTAAAGTAGTATGTTTATAAAAGGTTTTTCTTATATACGGTGTATTAAAGACGTATACTAATATAAGCGGGACTTACCCTATAGATGTACTAATCCTAGAGGAGGTATACGCTAGGGCAGGGGCTAAGAGCCTACTCGTCTCCTACTGTAAAGCTAACTTCAGAGAATCCCTTAATACGTATAACTACTTTATCTCTTTTAATAAGGATGTTAAACCTAACTTTAAACTTTTTAGCAGCTCCCTTCTAGCGGAAATCTAGGTCCAGCCCCCTTAGGTCACCTAGTACCTATAGTACTTTAGATTCTATAACCTACGGAATTACACTAGGACTAAAAGGTATTATAAATATAGTAAACTATCTTTTAAATATAATAATTCTACGGCTAACTACTTATCCCTACCTTAGTATATTAACTATAATAACCCTTATATAGCAGACTCCCTAAAATACCCTACTAAACTAGTTATTAAAAATAGGGAAAAAGTATAAATAACTAAAGCCTAACTCTAGGTAATCTAGGAATTAGGCTAGTAGGAATATAATAAAGCTAACCTACCTAAACCTAAACCTGCCCCCACCCTGGCCCCTAATATTAAAAAAACATTTAACCTAAAGATTTAAATAAGCCCTTGCATAAGGCTGTTAATCTTTAGCTTAGCTTTACCCTTCCCCCCTTAGGCTTTAGCTAAAAAGGTTATTATTAAAGTTAACTTAAATAAGGAAGATCCTTATAAGGGAACCTCCTCCGCTAGGTCGGTAGTTTACGTAGCTGGCCTAAATAATAAAGAGGAAAAAGCCAAAGGTAATAAAAATATACTTAACGCCTCCTTAAGAACTAACGGACCTTTTAACGTAAGCCTATAAACAACAGGCCCTATCGTAGCTGCTAAAGAAACACTAGCCTTAAAATCTTTTAAGTTAACGTTAGGAGAAGTAGTTTACACTAGGACATCGCCTTATTACTAATATAAGAAGGTAACTATAATATTATACTAATTTAGGAACCTTATGCCTAATAGAATAAGGTATTAAATAAAAGGTAAATTAAGAATTACCCTAGATATTAAGTATATAACCCCCTAAATAATTAAAGAAACGCTAGACCCTTAGTTCTTATATTTATTAAAATCTCTTTAAACCTCCTTAGTAAATAACTTTCTCCCCTAGGCCTAGAGAATAAATATATATACTAAATAAAAGTATATAGTTATATTATTATTAACGTCTACTAAAGGGCTTTAGTAAACTTAGCTATAGAAACCCTTACTAAATAAGGCCCTCCCCCCCCCCCGCTTAATTATTACAGGCGACTTTAATACCTTATACTAACTTTAAAAATTAAGTAAAAGCGCAGACCTAGTAGGTAATAAAATTACAAAATAAGTAAAAAAATACAATCTCCTCCTAGCTTTAATAAATATACCTACCTAATACTTAGGAAAATACATTAACCTAGTTTTTATAAACTACCCTACGTTAACTAAGGTTAAATACTCCCTTAATATAAGGTTAGACTACTATATAATAATTATAAACCTACCTGAACCCCTTAGGATAACCCTAGGGGTAAGGAAAAAATACGTTTTATTAAAATACTAAGAAGACTTCGGCTAACTTATATACTCCTTTACTTAAACCCTCCCTATAGTTAACTTAACTATACTATTAGAAACTAACTTTAATAAATACGCTAAGGCCCTGCAGAACCTTTTTAAATAAGCTATAAAAGGGGTTAGTAAAATTAAATACTAAAACAGCTATAGTATACTATAGTAGTTAGAAAAGTATAAAGCAGCCTATAAAGCCTATAAAGAAGTAGTAGACAGCTCCTCTGCCTAAAAAGGAGCCTATAAAACCTTTAAAAACTTTATATACTATAGTAAGTAAGCTTACTAAAATAAAATTATAATAGAAGCTAGTACTATTAAAAATATTTAATTAGTAGCTAAGTAGCATAAGGTAATAGACTACTTTTAACTACCCCCCTTAATAAATAAGGATAAAAGTATCTTAAACCCTATAAAAAAAGTAACTTTTCTTAAAGATAAGCTTCTTAAGCGTAAGATAATAAAGGAGGATATCTTAAACCTATAGGAAGAGGACTTCCCTATTAATAATAATATTTACTAAGATTAAATAGTATTAGAGTTAGAGATTAAAAAAGCTATAATAGGGTTAGGAAATACTATGCTTAGTGTAGATAGTATATTAGTTACCTTTCTATAGCTTACTTAGTCTACTATCGGTAAGTATATAATTAACCTTTTTCGTAGATATTTAATAATAGAATATTACCTACTCCCTTTCTAAAGCGCGGAGATTACTATTATCCCTAAACCTAAGAAGTTAAAAAAAGTATATATTATATATAAAGGCTATAGATTTATTTTCCTACTCTTCTATATAAGTAAAGGCCTTAAGAGACTTTTAGCTAGAAGAGTTTCCCTTTTAGTAATAAAATATAAAATACTGCTAGAATAATATTTTAGGGCTTTTTTAAAAAGGTTTATAATAAACCTAGTTGCCTATCTACTATATAACGCTAAAGTTACCCTAGCCTAAGGTTTTATTATCTCCCTCCTTATATTTAATATCTTTAGCGTATTTAATATTATTATATATAACTGCCTAGTTTATAGACTTAGGGAATAAAGGTAGCCCCCCCTTTTTATAAAATAGGTTGACTTTTTTATAAGTAACTGTAAGGCTTTTATCTAAAATAGCTATGGGACTACCCTCCCGGAGATAGAGCTAGAATACGGAGCCCTACAGGGGTCCCCTATCTCTTCTATTGTCTTTATACTTTATTTCTCCCCTAGCCTAAAGCTTAATAACCTTAACATCTACTTTAGGTATATAAATAATATTAGTATTATAGTAGTAGGGGCTAATACTAAAGAAACTGCTTAGAAGCTTTAGTAGAAATTAAAAGATACCTTAAACTAAGGTAATAGGAATGCAGTTTCCTTTAACCTAGATAAAGCTAAACTTATATATTTTTATAGGACTAGAACCTAAATATATAACGAGGGAGTAGACTTTAGAGGAAAGACTATAGCCCCCTAGGACTTAGTCCGTTAGCTAGGGATATACCTAGACTTACGGCTTTTTTTTAAAAAATACCTTAGGATTATAAAGGGGAAAGCCCTTAAAGCAGCTAACTTCCTAAGATCCCTAAATAAGATATAAAAAGGATTCCTATTAAATGTAGTGGCTATAGTAGCTAAGGCCTGTATTATTCCTGTAGCCTTATATAGGACGGAGGTGTTTTAGCCTAGTAAAAGTAGATAGAGTATAATAAACCTAAATAAATAAGTGGGAATAGGCTTAGTGGGATTAACTATAATCCTAGAACCCCTATTTAAAGTAGTAGCTAAAGTAGTTATCCCTGTGTAGAAGATGATTAACCTCTCCGTTATATATAGAGAATTAGGAGTCCCCTTAGCATTAGTATAGGTAGTATAGACTAGACTCTGTATAGTAGTTTGCTTTGCAGGCCTAGATAGGAACTACCTAGTTAGCAGATGTATTAATAAGAAACTCCTGCCTAGGGTTCCCCTTACCTAACTATAATATACTATAGCCTTAGTAGGGAAAATAGTCTAACCCTCCCTTTTTACTAAGAATAATAAAGTAGTTTAAGTAGGCCTAGATTTTAGAGGCCTACTGAAGTTAAAGGTAGCGGAAAAATACTTAGAATTACTTAATAGCCTCCCTAGGTTTACCCTCCTTACTTACTTAGACGGCTTATAGAATAAATAAGGTAATATAGGCTAAGGAGCTGTTATATACTATAACTTTAAAAGAACTATAATATATAGTCCCTTTGCTAACGTAGAGGTTTATAACGCTAAGGCGGTAGGTACCTTTAAAGCTATAAAGTTAGCTAGGATATATACTTTTGTAAACTTAGATATTTAAGAGATTCTGCTTTTTTTAAATAACTTAGCGGTAGTAGATAGAATACTAGGGCTAACTCCTACCTTATCCTAAGGAGCTTATATAGGGCTATGTTAAATCGCTTAGAAATTACTTCTATAGGTAATTATAAAGGTAGCCTAGGTCCTAGGCTATAAAGATATACTAGGAAATAAAGAAGCTAACTAATTAGTAAAGGAGGGTTTAAAACTCCCTTGCCTCTTAAAAAACTACTTTACTATTACCTTTATTAAAAAGTAGGTAAAAAAAAAACGTAAGGAAATATAGGATGCTGACTAAGAGAGTAACTACTTAGAGTTTTATAAGGCTGGTAGATAAGGCCTTTATAAAGCCCCTTTTATACTCCTTAAACTATATCTCCTACGCCTAATCTTATATAGGCTGTTAGCTAAAAGGTTTAAATACGGGGACTTTATAGAATATTACAAAAGATTTAGATATAATACTAGGCCTACTTATAAATACGGGGAACTAAGGATATAAGGATATTTTATAAAGTATTATATAGTAGCCCTTTTTCTCCCTAATGTATTAGAAAGGGAGGTGCGCTTTAGAACTACCTATATCTAATACCTCCTTAGTAATAGAGGGTATAAGGACTTTTAGAAACTAGTGGAGGATATAAGCTTATATAGCCCCCCCCCTACAGAAATAAATACGTAAAATAGATTAATATATCCCCTTTTCCTTTGTTATATTAAAACGTAGCAAATGCCCGATTTAAACTCGGCGGCTTTTACTGTCCTAGTGCCTAGATAAGGACTTATATAACTAGATTACTTAGTGGACGTTAATAATAAAATAAATAAACAAATAAATAATTGATAAGAAATGGGCACCGCGTTTACGTCAGCACTATATCTGCCGATGATTCTTATAATCTTAACTCCATCGGCCAGTCGATATAACTGGAGAGAAGTAAGGGGAAAATAAAAAGAGATCCCACCTCCCAGCAGCAGAGTGCTATAGTTTACGATTAGAAAGGACATAGCTGCCTCTGCATTATACTAAGAGAACCAGGGCAGTCTTAGCGTTACAGGGCCTACCGGTACTAAAAAAAGAAAGTACGTCGTCGTTAAGTATATTTAATCCTGTTATCGTAGTTTAGGTACTCTTCCCTGGGTAGGGTATATCCTAAGCTACTAATTAACAAGGAATACAGTGTGACCTTTAACTTCTAAGATGCAGTCTATGCCGCCACTGGTACGTTAAATACGTCTATAACTAAGGGCTATCTTTTATATACAGCCGGGCGCCTAAGGACTGTAGGTGTAATACTGCGAGAACCGTAGGTTGTAAGTTAATTTAATACTATATAATTACAGAAGGCTTATTTATCCTAACGATTTAAGCGCTCCGTAAACCAGCTATTACTAAATCTAACGAGCTACTTAATATTATATTATCTGATACACTAGCTGAGGCTGTATTTAAGGCTAAGTACCTTAGTTTATTTTAGGAATTGTTTCTTTTATTTAGTTGTTTAATTTTAGAAACTACTATCTCTTATGCCTCCAGCGGCTGGATGCTCCTTGCATAGGATTTATATCTCCATAAGCCTATATTACGTAATACTTTTATTGCTTTTACACTAGCTAACGTCAGAAAGAGAGATAATAAGCAATAGATGTAAGATGTAGGGCTTAGGATTTACGGAAAAGCTTTATGTAAAATAAAAAGGGCGCTACTTAATTCGTTATAGGTTAATTACAATAGAATCTTAGTTACCACTAAGATAATAAGCCTCTTTAAAGTTATACTTACTCCCTTCTCCCTCCCTTATTTTAAATTACACAGTTAGATCTAATACAGCTAACTAGATATTCTATAGAGACGATAGGTAAGACAAAGTCGCCTAAGCACGTGCTTAGGTTAACTATATAAAGGGGGGAGTTGTAATTTTCCTTAGGAAAGGCCCAAAGGGGTACGCTAGCGGTATTAGTTATTATATATTTTACAACGGGCGTATAGTTATAGTTAAAGCCCTAAAGTTTTATTTTATAAACTAACTAACGGTTATTATACTATAAAGGTCCTTTTAAGCATTTATACCCGTAAAAAGTTTATCCTTAGTAGCCTAGCTTAGAAATAAGTACCCTGGAGCCTTAAACCGAAATCTGCTATAAATAGCCTCGTTAATATTTTAGTAGACATTCCCACCGTCCTAGAGAAGTTAGATAATCTATAAGATAAGACTAATTTAGTGAAAAAGCGTAAGCAATAAGAAAAGTTACTTTAAACTTGCTGGAAATACAATAGAGACCTGCTTACGTAGTATATATTATTTAGCCTGAATAAAGTAGTAAAAGATTTTAACTATGAGCTAGATACTAAGATTTTTATAGAAGATATTACCAGGGCCTATACGTTAAACTTATACTAGACTACCTGCCTTATATTATATAATATAATACGCAGGGCAGCAGTCTTATAGATAGAGCTACTAGCCTAAGTAAACCTATTAGCCTGCTGCTATTATATTACGCAGTCCTTACTAATCTTCCTTAAGAAAAGTATTAGCTTATAGGGACTTAGTATTATCCTCTTCCCTGTAGGTATAGTATTTTAATTCCTCTTAGTGGAGAAAGACAGCAATGAATATTCTTAGATACGATCTTTCATTAACCACGGAGTACAGGGCTTCCATCTTAGTTAATTCCTGAACAGCAGCCGGCGTAACGCATCCGCTCTACTCCTACATAGTAGTAAAGGATTTTAGTTAAAGCAGTTGGCTAGACTATGATGATGGTTGAAGTAAAACGGCAGAAGGAGCAATCGTGTATATGTGCGGCAATGTCCGGAGATTGGTGTCTTATATCATTTGGCTTACAGATGTTTGTCAATACCGAATCTCTCAGGTTTGACCTAAAGTAGTTTTCAGCTGCTGTTAATAGTTATCAATGCTCTCGTCCCCCCTTATGTTCAAATTGTTCAAGGATCTCTGATTGCTTTGGAATACGCTGGACGTATTGAAGTCTACAGGTCAGGGATTGTTTGACAATCTTGGCATATGGTTAGGTGACGGATAGTCGACAGGGACTTGCTTTACTGTATAGTAGATGCTGACTTTATGCCGGCAGCCTCACGCGCCTGCCTAGTGATAGAGCTTGTCTCTGCTCCTACATCCCACCAGACTGCCAAAATCTGTCTCCCATTCCCCCCAGGCCATCGCCGGAAGAGGCTGTGTAGACGCGCGTAATGCTTAATAATACATGCTACGAGCAGATATATATTAGGCTGGAACCCGCTGCACTCGTCGCCCGTTTCTTCCTTTCTTAGATAAATCCCCGTGAAGTGCATAACTAAGATATAACTACTACCTTAATACGTGTTCTAATAGCACACTTATATAAAGGCATATTTACAATAATTACTAGGATCCACTTAAGTTGGTCTATAATAAGCACAGCTGAATTTATAGGTTATTAACCTTAATAAAGGAGGGTAAGCATATTGGCGGCGCATAGGGTCTAGATTAACCTATGTAATGCTCTTTTTAAATAACATAGTATTAATTCAGGGCGCCGGCACCGGTGTTACTTAAAAAAGCCAAGAAGACGGATACCTTACCCCTTGCTCTAGCCTATTCGTACTTCGTAAATAGCTATCGCTTATATTATTATTCCTATTAAATTATATATTATAGGATAGTTAGGCTACTTATAAATATAATACTGCGAAATATATCTAAATATAAGAGCAACAGGTACGATAGGTTGTATTTTAATACTCCGTTCTCTTGCTATTCTTACGCTTTATACTTCGCACGTATTTCTTCTATTTTTAACAGTGCTCCTAGGCACGGAGTAGATAATGTATTTTTCAGCTAAGGTTCTTATTTTAATAATCGCAGGCTTCTCCCTTGCAGTTCCCGCCCCCCCTATTAATATTATATTAACTATTATAAAAAGGAACTCAGTTAACAGCAGCAATATTACATTAGGTTTCTTATTTAGCTTAATAGCTAATGCTTTATATATAAATGTTAATGATTTAAGTAAGATATAGCGGTCTCTAAGTTTATTATAAGTAAGCCTTAGTTATGCTAAGTATAAAGGCTACTATAACTCTATAAGCGATCTTAACATTTAGAAAGGGTATAAGCACTTTAACTTTAATTATTATCTATCTTACTTTAAAGTCAAAAGGCTAAAACATAAGGATACGTCTCTTACTACAGCATAAGATATACAGCAGTACCTACAGGGAATCTCCGCTAGCAACTACTACATTTTCCCATTACTTAGTTATTAACATAACCAATTCCCGCCACTAACTTTAGCCCTATCTATCTATAGGTATATTTAGCTGTACCTGGAGTCCTTAGCATTCTAGGTAATAAAGACTGCCTGTTCTTAAACGTCTACGTACTATCTAATGCCTCCAGGCTACCGGTCTTAGTATACATCTATAGTAGTAGATATAGCTTTAGTAATAGTACTCTTAATATAAGCAGTATTATAAACAGTAATAATAATAAATTTATTACTGTTATAATATAGTATTAGGTAAAGAAGCATTTACGTTTTATACACCTTCTACTTATTATCCCCTTGCTAATAGGAAAAAAACACTTAGCTAGGCGTATTCGGCTTCCTGTTATTACAGGAAGTAAAGAGCAAAGGCGTTGTAAATGCCAGCCTCCTTAACCAAGCATTTACACTGTTGTAAATTAAACTCTTTATTGCCTAATTTAGCGGCGACCCTTTATTTATTACTATTTCGGGCGACTTAGCCAGCGGGAGCTCTATTATATACTATAATACGGCTGCTAAAGGCAGCTTAGGTACCTTGCTTTTTAACCAGGAAATTACTATATCTTTATACCTACCTTTCTAATATAATTATAATACTGCCTGGCCTATGGCTTATTACTATATATTCTTAATTACGGCCGGCTGCCCTAGCTTAGGGAATATCTTCTCCTGTCTTACTGGAAAAGATACAGTTAGCCTATAGAATACTAACATTTAATTAACCGCTTAGCAGACCTATAGTTACTAGTTAGTATTTAAGAAAGACTATTATATTTTTTATCTTAGCTAACTATTATATTACAGGGCGTTCTACCTTATTAAAGATAATATTTATATTATAGGTCTACTTAGCCAGTAACTAAAAACTAAGAAAGTAAATAGAAAGAAGCTCTTGGTTAGTAATAATACTAATAAAAGCCCTCTTTTTATACCCCCTTTTATCTTAACTATTACTGATATAATTAATTAGTTATACGCTAAATTCCCTAACCTCTTTAATACCTAAATTAATTCTATCCTAGCTATAAATCTTAATAATATAAATACTACGGGAGGCCCTTTATTTAAAACTAATAGCGTAATAGGTCTAACTGCTGTTAAAGTATCCTAGGATGTAAACAGCTAGTAGTAATAAGTAAATAATATTTATACTGAAGTAATATTTATTTACCTATTTTATTAAATAGCGTCGGCCTATATTAAAAGGCTAGTAGAGCTAATACTACTAATTTTTAGTACCGTTTGCCTTATATATTACTAATATAAACACCTACTTTAGTCTATTAATACTAAACCTATCTACCGATTTTATACTAGCTTTTAGGTGTATTTAGGGTAATTTTATTACAAAAGGGAATTTATCTATAACTAATACTATTATTAATAAAGCCTCTTCGCTAAACCCTAATATAACGAATAGCGCCTTTACCTAGCCAGCCTAGACTAAAACCAGCCCTAAGTAGCTTAACCTTAATAAGATAGGTAGCGTGCCCTATTTATTTACTATATAATAGGGCGTGCCTGTTATATAGTTTTAACAACCTGGCCTACGTAATACTATCTCTGTCGTCCTAGCCGATACTTGGGAAGGTGGCCGTGGTACGCGGTGCAATTTCTACCAGACGCTCGCAAACAGCATCCCGGCATAGAGGATCGAGGCAATATAATCAACCTTTTTTTTTTTGCCACTATTACGAGCTGAAGGACACGGATTCATACTTCAATAATTCTTCTTACAACATGGAAGCCAGGTGCAACTACGGCTTGTCATAGCCCTTAAAGCTAGTGTTTATAGGTACTCATGTATAGTAATGTACCTAGTTGAAAGAATATTACAGGCACCTACTACAATAAAGAGAAATCGCCTTCGCGATTTATATTTGTTATGTCTTATGTCCCAAAACTACCAAAGGCTCTTCTAGTCGCGCAGGACTACATGACCTGCGATTCTACTTTCAGGACGAATAATTACATGTACTCTGGCAGTAGCTCCAATACTGGTTGCGCCAATGTAATAAACCCATGGGCCTAATTATAACCGCCATCGTCCCGAAAAAAGTTAAGAGTTAGACCTAAACGTATATCATTTTGCAATAAAGGAATAGATGCAAGCTGGCAATAGCTGCGGCCCCTGTAATAAGAGAGCGGTTGGAAGATGACGGTACTCCCTTGTTGACTGGTACTGTGGCCAAATTACCATCTCTAAGAACGTGGTCAGGGCTGAAGCTAGCAATTATCGCGAGTGGGGTGATGGGGCTTCGTTTGATCTGGCGTGGAGACAATGGTCGCTTCTATTTTGCAATATGGCCTCGTCGAAGCTTGGCAGGACCAATTACTACTCCGATCGCCGAGTTTTTCTTGCTGGTTACCATACAGCCTAAATATTGGCGTACTGAGGGAATCCCGGAAGCTAATTCTGAGGCGCATGGCACTTGCGGAAACCTGTCTGAAAAAGGAAGAAACGAGCGATACGTACACAGCTAGTTCTGATTACCATAGATGTTCTCTTCCTGATTGCTAAGCAGCCTGCCTACAAATTAGCGTGCTGATGTAATTACTGAAACTATATTCTGAGGCGCATTACACTTTTAGATACCTATCTGAAAAAGGAAGAAACGGGCGACACTTATAGCAGCTTGTTCGAACTGCCATGTTTTCTTGCTGGTTGCCACGCGGCCTAAATATTGACATGCTGATGTGATCTATAGTAATTAATTAATAAACTAGTCCAAAGGCCTGCCAAACCGTCCGCGGGAGCTGTTGAAACCGGCGAAAACTTCGATTCCAACTAAAACGGGGCCATCTACACTTGGACAAATGGCACTTGCAGCAACCACTTCAAAGGGAAATATAAGTATAGTAAAGATATTGCTTTGTGCAAATCTAAATATTACAATCTAAGATTAGGAGAGACCCATACCCCTATACATTACTTCATAGGACGGGTATCTTGAAGTTGTTGAGATCTTTATTAATACTCCCTAGCTCTAGTATTACGGTTTGAGATAAACATGGATATACCTGGCAGGACTCGGCCTCTGACAGTAATGAACCCGGTGTTATTAAGATTCTTAAACCAGTGGCATATTTTACATTCTCTTGCTCCAATATCACGTCGCATCCGCCTGATACCATGTATTATATGGCTGTTCCATGTGCTTATTTGGTTACGTCACAGAGGGACACAAGTCGTAGGCCACGATAATTCCTTACTCGTATAAACTAACAAAACAATAACGTCCTAGCAAAATTATACTTCTCACATCTGTTTAATTTACCCCAGGTACTATGCTCTAGTATCTAGTCAAAGATATCCATTCACACTGTTGTATCTTCCCTTTCCACCTGATTTTATATAACTCTAAGCCGGTTCTCATGCATAAACCAATGGTAGTCCATTAGCTTCGCACACAATATCTCTCCACAAGTTAGGTGCTCTTTAGATGCCAAAGAAAGTAAGATAAACCAATCGGTTTAATAAAAAAGAATCATCTAGTAGTTATTACCAATCCCTAAATACACCCCATTATCTGTCCCACACCTGTAACTTAGACGTAGAGTGTTAGATGTCTGATTAGTGCCTAAAGGGTGGAGTTGAGAAACTAAGGCTTAGGCATAATTATTAAAAGCAAGAGAGTTTTAACGCGCATACTAAGGCGGAGTAATTTAGTCCACAGGAGACTGTGTTATACCATTAGAATTATCATCGGCTCCCTTAACTTATTTTAGTTAGTAGTATAATAACGGAAATGCAGGGCATACACATACTAGCAATGCGATTGCAAGCCATGTAAATTAACCGCAATTCATAGTCCAACGAGCTATAAGAACAGGATTACCAACTACCATTTTACCTATCTGCAGACGAAGTACCTTTCTAATATAAGTATAGCCACTTATAACTATTATCTCTCTAAACCGCTTCTGCTTATTAAAAACATCTCAAAAATATAAGTTAAATACATTACAACCATTAATACTATCACTCTGTTCCAGAACGGCCTAAGAACTCCTTTAAATCTTAAGAGTACTATTTAAAGTTTTTTATATAAAATTCAGCTTTAGCTCCAGCCCTATACACTATAAGTCCCTTAGGTTTTAAAGTTATTATTATTAATAGCAGCCCCGTTGGGCTTATTACAGCTTATACCCTATCCTACGCTAGTATTGATTTTATTATACTTAAAAGCCGGCTAAGTATTATCCTTAACGCTGGTTTTAACCTAGTTATAAACCCTATAGGCTTGCGTATCTTAGGCCAGCTTAGACTTCTCCCTGCCTTTAATACCGTTAGTTTACCGTTAGCTTAAATAAAATACTTAAACTATAATAAAAAGGATCTAGGTACTAGCTAGGCTTTTATATATATTAGTAAAAAGTATAATATTTGTTCTTAATATAGCCTTATAGTATATACGTTAATAAGCTTAATAGCTATAGCTGCTTTCTTAAAGCTGTTAGTTACTATAATTTTACCGCCGTCCTTTATAACTTACTTTTAGGTAAAAGTAAGGCTAAAATGTTTATTAATAAGTGTATTTTTAATATCTTTATTATAAATAATAATATAATTATTATTTACTATAATAGGACTTTTTATAATAGATTTATTATTATTGGAGCAGATAGTGCCTATAGCGTTATACGTAACTAGATGCATACGCTTGCTTTTTAAGTAAGCTAGATTTTAGGTACTGAGGATTCCTAAGTAAATAAAGAATAGCTATTCCTGACTACCTACCGTACTCTATAGATTCGTTTTCCTACGCAGGGCAACCTATGCCCTGGAGATACTAACGAAACTTACGGGCGTAACGTCATTATTTAACTATTTACTAGTAAGGACACTACTGTTATTAGTATTTATAAGTATATAGATAAGCTAACCTATAAGCGCATCCGCTATAGTATAACTAATAAAAAAGTATTTATTAGCCGCTGGGGTTACCTACCTATTTTACATAAATTAATAATCCGCGATGCCTATAATACATACGTCGGTAATAGCAGGGGCGCTAAAATAATTAACCTTAAGGAGGGTATTATCTAACACTAGTTATACGCTAGGTATATTATACTTACCGGTAATATAGCGTATAAATTCACCCCCAGCACTAGTACTAGGTATAACAATAGCATTGTTAATATAGTTACGCTCTTTAATAAGTTAGCTAATATATTTTAATCTATTAACAGCGTTTACAGTATTCCTACTACAGCGTAACTCTTAGCTGCTTTTAAGGCCTACTAGGCTACCTGCCTTAATGCTGTTATTACTAGCTGTATTAGCTCTAGCCAGGTTACTGTAATAACCACTTAGTAAAAACAGCTTATTAAGTTTATAAACCGTTATATTATATTTAATTACACTATTAAAAAATATATATATTCTCGGGCTGCTGCTAGTATTACGAAAACCCCTGTTTTTAATTATATTAATAGCGAGGAGGAGCTAAATAGAAAAGTCCCCTGGACTTAGCTTATAAAGTTAAGTAACTTTGCAGTTATTAACTAATGTAATTATAAGTCCTAATCGCTACGCTAATTAAGACGCTTAACGTAATCTTTTATTACAGTAGAAATGAATTATATCTTACTCTGCCTCTATAGTTAAATTAATATATTATTGTACTTAAGCTGTTCTATCTTTAAACTTGAGTCTATACCAATTGCCTTACACTAATAACTTATATAAACATATTTAAGCAAATAAAGCATTAATTAATAAATACCGTATAGAATTAACCTATGTGTAATTCTTAAGGGCATAGGAACTAAGTTTACAACTAATACCTGACTCCTTATACCCACTAAATGGAGTCTGGTAGGATATTATATTGTATTAGTTAATTTAGACAGTACTATAAATATCATTAGCCAGGTTCAATATAGTAAAGAATATCATTAAATATACCCTGCCTATAAAGCGTTTAAGACGCAGATAGTAGTATTAATATTACTAGTATAAATAGCACCTGTAAAACCTATATTTTATATTAGTGTACAGTACCCTAGATAATAACAGTAGACTTTACTTACCGTAGTTACTATTATTTCTAATCCTAATAGCCTTAGCCTTATTCTTAAACTTTTAAATAGTAGTAATAAGACTGAAAATCTCTTCCTAGGCGATCTTTATTTCTGGTGTTACGTTAGTAAAGACAGTAGGTTTAATAAAGAAACCTTTATTACTATATTATCTACTACCTAAAGTAAAAGTTACACTACCCTGCTTACTGGCCTTAATATATCCCATAATTTAGTTAAATTATAGCTGTAAGACCTAAGGACCTTAGAAAGTTTACTTATTAAAAGGATTATTAAGCTTATTTTATAGTGCATACTCCTTAAATTGCTTAATAAATTTATTATAGATACCTTCCTATATAAGAATATAAGAGCCTGTATAATAAATTTATCCGCTAGTATAGTAGATACTAAAGTTAACTTATTTAATAGCATTATCTAAGTTAATATTATTAAAGATAATATTTAGTAATTTACTACTAAGTTCTAAAGTTACCTTTTTAAGGTTACTTTTTACTATAGCTTAAAGAATAGTTTATTTAATAAAGGTAAAGCTAGTAAAGGCAACTTTGTTAATATCTATATAACTAAAGATTATAAATCTAGTAATACAACTATAGCTGGAAATAGTATTAATTATACTAGCAGGGAAACCGGCTTCTTTTACTAATGCAGAGGCGTAGAGATTAAAAAAAGGAGTTTATTCTATAATTTTAAAAATAATAGTATTACCAGCTGTAACCGCAGGGCTAATTTTCTAAGCTTACATAAGAAGAGGGAAGTTTTATAGGATGATTTAACTGTAGATATTAATAAGTTTATGATAAGTATAGTTAAGGGAGTTAGGATTTATTTTAATTATTTAACTATAAATCTTATCTACCTAGCTACTATAGTATTATAGGTAACCAGCAGCGCTAGTAATATCTATCCTTACTAGGCTTAGTAGCTTACCGTTATTAAAAGACTTAATAGCTGTAAGAGTTTTAAAATTACGTTTAAAAAGATTTGCTAATTTTTTAAGCAGATATCTACGTTTAAATAGGGTAATTTAATATTATATAGTTTAGAGGGCCTTATGTACTGCAGTAATAGTAATAGTAATATTTACTTTAGTGGTTTTATAGACAGAGGTAATAAGTTTTTTATCTATAGGGTTGTAGGTTTTAATTAATTTACCTTTAGTTCCTTTTATAAACTTATTATTAATAAAGCTAGTAGTAAACGTTAGAATAAATAATTAAAGTAAGTATAATTAAAGAACTTTAATACTTATAGTCTAAGGGGCTGCTTATATATTGTAATAGAAGTTTTAGTAGTTGTAAATAGTGCTATTATAAGTAATATTATAAGTAATAAAATTATTCTATTGTTAATTGGAGATGCTTGTTAATTAAAGATAATGCTAAAGAAAATAAAGCTAAACAAACTTAAAAATTAAGACGACCGGTATATATAGTAAGTTTGCTCTTTGCAGCTTCCTCTTAATACTATTCCTTTAAGTATAAAAGATGTTATTAAATACTGTTATTATCTTTTGGTTTATAATATACTATTACTTACATCTTTTAGATATAGCTAATTCCCTAGATTATAGCAGGAGCAGCGGGAGCGGGGATAAGCGTAGTAAGAGAAGCAGTTGGATGAATATTTGACTAATGCCGACTAGACTCCGGTATATACTACTGAATGTAAATTATTATAAGTATATATACTCTGACCTTAAGCATTTACATTAGAATAATACGCTGGATTTAACACTATATATTATTACTTATAGATTATTCCTACTATAATACTCCGTATCTTATTACTTTTTATAATAGCAGTAGCAGAGGTGAAATCTAATGTAGTTACGCTTTTTGTCTCACTTTCTCAGTCTAATCTCTACACCTTACTTTTTAAGAAGCTTAAGGTTTTATATAGTACCTACCCTAGGAGAGTATACTTAGTTTATGTAGTCCTATGCCTACTTCGTTATATGCTACAATTGCAAGGGAATATGTTAAAATCAGTGAGGATTAGGTATCTAAATAGCTGTAGACAGATTCCGGATAACTATAGTACAGAAGTACGTGGGGATGTTAACGCTAAATGATCCTATGCCCGATGCTCTTTAATATCATAGGGTCAGAGAGATAAGATCAACCTAATCTTTACCTTTAATAATCCATCTCTTTCCGCCTTACATCAGTTAGCTAACGGGTAGTACTGTACTAGACAGTATAGTAATACCAGCTAAACGCGGACTCTTGGGGTTAAGAACCTCGGCTAAGATAAAACGCAGTAATATAACTTACTACTGACGACTTTAGAGAAACAGCCCGCTGCATTATAGTTATCAGATATTGCATTAGCGGTTAGTAATTACTTAGCTTGCCCCCGACTATTTATCCGCCCTGCCTTAAATATCCGCTTAACTTAAGTTTTTAATGTAATAGATTTTCTATATATAGCCCGTTTATTTTTTATTTATATATTTTAAGATTACCTAAGATAACGGGTTGCTTAGATATCTAAATAATAGTAATAATAGATAATAAATGTATATAGTCTGGCTGACTGTTGTATTACTCCTGCTCTATATATTAGCATTAGAAAAAAAAATATAATAGGCGCTAACCCTAGTGTTTACTCTGTTAGCGGTATATAGCTTTATTATATAAAGTTACTAATATAGTACACTAATTTCGCTAGCTAAATATAATAGTGTTTGCGTATATAAGACCGCGAGGAATAGTTTAGTTTTAGGAACCTTACTTAAATCTCTAAGCGGAGCTCCGTTAACCACTACTGCTAAAAGCTAGCCGGACTAAAATAGGTTCCCCGCCGTATATTTTACTAATTTAGTATTATTCTAGCGATCTATAGGCAGTTTATTAAATGTAAATCTACCTATTAGCCCTAACTTACTGTCTTTTGTTAAGGATGTAGCTACTGTAAGAGAATTTACTAAGGCGTTCTTTTAGTATAATTACCTATAGGTACCGTTTATATATAGAAGGAATTTCCTAGAAAAGATTTTAAATCCTCTTAGTAAACGGTGCTATAAGAATATACTTTTAATAGCTGCTATAAAGCTTATTATAACAGAGCCCGATGCTAATATAAGTTCTCCTACCTACTATAGCCTTAAGAGAGCTCTTCTAAAGGTAGAGTTAAGTAGCAGCTTAATATTTAAAACGCTATAAGCACTTATTTTTATTACAATATATAAACTTAGGTAAGCTATTTATCCCTTAGCCTACTTAACAGTTAGTTACTACATTAGATATAGTATTACACTTAGCATTAATTAAGTAATTAAACCCTTCGGCTTATTTAAACTAGATAATTCTAAAGAGGAGAGAAGGATATAGTAGACTATTATTCTTCTAGATCGGTATTTAAGGCGTTGGAAGATTTATAAGAAAATATATACTAACGGTAACGTAGATACTTAAACGTCAGTTGCCCGGAATAAGCTTTATTAATTAAAAAGCCTAGTAATATAAGTATACTACTAATAGATAATAAGCTTTAGGAAATAGGGGTATACGCTTTTTAAAACTAATATTATACTATTAAGTTCTCCTAGTTTATAAGTTTACTAATATTAACGTAGTATCTACCTCTCTACCTTCCACTTATTATATCTTCCCCTTTAACAAAGGCTATAGGTTAATTCTGCCTAACAGTTTAAGTAGTATATTTACTAAGGAAGGTCCTAAAATATACTAGTCCTTAAGTAAGTAAACATCGTATCCTTAAGCATAAAGCATAAATACTTAATAGCATAATTACCGCCTTAATAAAAGTTATAATACAGGAGGGTATAAAATAAAGTATAAAAGTCTACTGTCCTACTACAATATACCATAGGTATTAAATTAAGAATATCTAATTTTTTTAATTAAACATTAATATTTATAATATACGAATTATTTTTAACTAAGAAATAGCTTAAATTTATAAGTATAAATACCTTATAAAGATAAATATAGTAGTAGAAGTTTAAATAACTACGGCAGTAAATATACTAACCCTCTTACGTTACATTCTTTAAATAGGGCTAAGTAAAAATAATAATATATCTCCCTTTTGCTACGATGCGTTTTATCGCTCTACTATCGTCTATTCCTAAATTTTATAAAAGTTAAACTCAGAGGACGCCAAAAATACAATCCATAATATTAAGCAGAGTCTAAGAGTAAATAGCCATCGTTAAAAGGCTATAGGTAAATATATTTCTTTACCTTCTGTTTAATATTTTATTAATACTACTTAATCTAGCGACATACCTTAAGCTTCCCTCCTATATCTATAGGTACTATACCTTTTGGGTACCTAACTACTATAAACTTTTATTTTATTTAACTAGTTATTAAATAAAATAACTATAATTTTTTTATTTATAATTTTATTTAGGGACTTTAAAAAAATAAAAATATTTATAAACCCTTTAAATAATTAAAATAAAATAAAATTTATTACCCTTAGATTAATAATAGCTTTTTAATCTTTAAAGAATGTAACCCCTTTAGGCTTAAAAATAAAAAAAGTTATAATTTTTTTTTTTTACCTTTAAGAAAAAAAAATATATTAGAAAAGCCCTAAGTATAAATAAAATACTTTTATTTAACTTTAATAAAGTAAAACTAAATATAATAATAATAATAATTATAATATAAATAACCTTAAGAGGCTTTATTATTTTTATTTTTAATAATATAAAGAAAATTATTAACTTAAATAAAAAAAAAGTTTTTTATTAAAAATAAAATTATAAATTAAATTAATAAAATTAATATATAATAATAAGTTAAATAAAATATAATATTAAATATAATTATAATTATTAACTTTTACTTAGTATAATATATTTTTTAATTTTTTTTAATAGTAGTAAAATAAATTTACTTATACTTAAATATTACTTTTAAAAACTTTATTACTTTTTATATTAACCCTAAGGGAAAGCCTAAAAACCTTAAGAAGTTAAGTAGTAAGAAAAAGCTATTTAATTAATTAAAATAATATTAGTTAATATATTTTATAATAAAAAAAATAAATTAAATATTACTAAAACCCTTATTATATTAAGAATTTTTATATTTATTAAAAAAGTAAATTAAAAAAACCTTAGGGTTATATAAATATAAATTATATTATAAAAAAATATTTATAATAAAAACCCTTAAAAGAAATTAATAACTTAAAGTATTTTTTTATAAATAATAAAAAGTTAACTTTTATTATTAATAAAAAAAATATAAATAAAATTAATAAACCTAAGGAAAGTTTTAATAATTATATTTTTATTTAAGTTCCTTTAAATTATATATAAAAAAAGCTATTAATTATTAAAGCTAAATAAAAATTAATTAAAATCTTAAAGTTTATAAATAAAAATATTATTTACTTTTAAAAAGTTTAATTAAGTTTTACTTTTAAAAGTAAAAATTAAAATATTAAAAATAAAATTATTATATTTTAGCTAATAGTAAAAAATAATAATTTAAAAATTAAAAAAGTATATTTATAAAAGGTTTTTTTATATATAATATATTAAAAATATATATTAATATAAGTAAAATTTACTTTATAAATATACTAATCCTAAAAAAAGTATATACTAAGGTAAGGGCTAAATACTTATTTATTTTTTACTATAAAGCTAACTTTAGAAAGTCCCTTAATATATATAATTACTTTATTTTCTTTAATAAAAATATTAAACCTAACTTTAAACTCTTTAATAGCTTCCTCTTAGTAAAAATCTAAGTTTAATACTCTTAGGTTATTTAATATTTATAATACTTTAGATTTTATAATTTATAAAATTATATTAAAATTAAAAAGTATTATAAATATAATAAGTTATTTTTTAAATATAATAATATTATAGCTAATTACTTATTTTTACTTTAGTATATTAATTATAATAACCCTTATATAATAAACTCCTTAAATTATTTTATTAAATTAATTATTAAAAATAAAAATAAAATATAAATAACTAAAGCTTAACTTTAGGTAATTTAAAAATTAAGCTAATAAAAATATAATAAAGTTAATTTACTTAAACTTAAACTTACTTTTACTTTAGCTTTTAATATTAAAAAAATATTTAACTTAGGAACTTAAATAAGTTTTTATATATAGCTATTAATTTTTAATTTAATTTTACTTTTTTCCCCTTAGGTTTTAATTAAAAGATTTATTATTAAAGTTAACTTAAATAAAAGAAATCCTTATAAAGGAATTTTTTTTATTAAGTTAATAGTTTATATTATTAACTTAAATAATAAAAAAAAAAGCTAAAAGTAATAAAAATATATTTAATACCCCCCCTAAAATTCATAAATCTTTTAATATAAGCTTATAAATAATAAGCCCTATTATAACTACTAAAGAAATATTAACCTTAAAATTTTTTAAGTTAATATTAAAAAAAATAATATAGATTAAAATATTACTTTATTATTAATATAAAAAAATAATTATAATATTATATTAATTTAAAAACCTTATACTTAATAAAATAAAGTATTAAATAAAAAGTAAATTAAAAATTATTTTAAATATTAAGTATATAACCCCCTAAATAATTAAAAAAATACTAAACCCTTAGTTTTTATATTTATTAAAATCTCTTTAAACCTTCTTAGTAAATAACTTTTTCCCTTAAGTATAATAAACTGGGTCCTATAGGTACTATAGGTTAGCTGTTTCTAAGGGATAAACCTTAGAGTAGTTCTATAATTTATATTAGCAGAATAATTAGGTTAGTAAATAAGTAATTTTATTATTAGCTAGTAATATAAATAAAAGTAAATATTTATATTTTAATTTAATTATATTATAAATACTATAATAATAACTAGCTATTTAAGTATTTTAATAAGTAATATAAAGTAAACTTATATATTTAGTTAATTTAAATTAAATTAATATATAAAATATTAATCCTTCCCTAGATTAATAAATAGTTTATTAATCTACTATTAAATTAAAAAGTTATATTTTAATTTTTCCCTAATTAGTTAAAGGATTAAAGTTAATTTAATTTAAGTTAACCTATTAGCTTATTATTATAACCTTAAGAGTTAAATTATAATATAATATCCCCCTTTTATTAGTTTTATCCTTAAGACCTTACTATATTTAGTATAAGTAGCTACTTTCTTTTATTTTTATTAATATTTAGTATAAGTAGCTACTTTCTTTTATTTTTATTAATATTTTTATTTTTCCCTTATATTTATATATTTTTATTAATTATTATATTAAGTATTTACAAAAAATCTTATTTTAAGATAAAGTATTATAATATTCTTTTAAAAATTATTTTATTTTATTTTATTAAAATAAAAAATTATATATATTATTTTAATAAAAAAAAGTAAAACTTCTTAAAGTATTAAATATTTAAGGAAAATTTTATTTATTATATTAAATATATAAAGGATAATAAATT